>NC_069711.1:26639072-26914072 GCF_027358585.1 Pangasianodon hypophthalmus | reverse complement strand
AAGACAGAATGTGCATCACTTACCGTGAGCATCCAATCCAGATTCTCCCCAAAAAAAAGTCTCAAATGTTTTTTTTTTTTTTTTTTTTTTCACATCTCGGTTAGTGAGCGTGTACTCTCCCTCCGATCTGGTCCTTCCTAAGATTTTCGCTCTGCCTCGACTGAGCGGAGAGCTCTCCTCGGCACCGCTATTATTTTCACTAAAATATATGAAAATTTATGCAAATGAAAATCAGCACTAACTGTTCGTCTCTTGTTATACTTGGGGATTTTCCCCCTCTCGTGCTTGCACCAAGAACAAATGACGTCCTCAGCGGGGGAACGTGGGGACCTTGTCCCGTAAACAAACAAATAACAAACAAACACCATGCATTTGCGTTTAAAACTTCAAAACTTGCTCTTTTTGCGTGCACGCTTCCACTCTCCTTCTCTTCGTTGTTTTTTTTTTTTTCTCGCGTTTCTTCACAGCCACGCGAGACGCCCTTTTTTTTTTTTTTTTTTTTTTTTTTTTTTTTTTTTTTTGAAAGCGCGCGCTTACCAAAACGCAACGCAGAGATTTTAGCCCCACAAGCCTGCTGTATATTAATGACTAGACGGCCCCATGGCAGCGGCCCTGCTCTGGCGTTCAGTGTAAACAAATCCTCGAGGTTCTCTCGTTTTATTTTAGGCTGATTCAAATGAAACCTGCTGGGACACACAGGAAATGTGCTGTTCTCTGGCTTTTTCTCTCTTGTGCATTTCAGGAAATCTGTACGATCTGTTTAATATGCTCTCTCTCTCTCTCTGAATTAAACCTGATGTAATTTATTCTATGCTATAGCCACTGAAATAGGCTTTAGTGCACAATTACCATTAGTTAGTGAATTGTTAGCTACCCTTCCTCGGGAATGATGTGTCTTCTTTCTACAGCACATTAACGAGAGAAAATCATCTCGAGCTCATCAGCTTTGTTTGGCCTCTTTTTGCCAAGCAGGCGTGCCAGCTCCAATTCATTATTTGACGTGCATTTATGCCCCTGCTTGCATCCTGTAGGGGACTAGTGATGAAACAGGCACTTTGAGAATGAATAGATGGCATGTGTGGCGTGCATGTCGTTCCTGGGTACTGTTACTCGGATTACGAGACATATCTTTTGCGAATCCTCAAAGGACTGCTTAGATTTGCCCTCGGTTTGGTTGCCACTTTCGCTCGTGCCCTGGTCCAGAGGGGTTGCCCGCGCGCTGTATTTCCGCTTGGAAGCATCTCACGTCGTCTCCAGTTAACTCTTAAGAAGCCACATGCAAGAGCAAGTGCCCTCTGAGTGCATTCGTGGGGGGGGGGGGGGGGGGGGGGGGTATTTTGGGATGTTTTTGGACGTTTTGCATATGGCTTTAAGAATACAAAGTGACACAGAAATAAAGGTCTCAGACTGTATTTTCCTTGTCACTAGGGTGGTACTATCAAGAGTACATCTTTTTTACCTTTAGTATGTATCTTATATACATTTAAAAAGAATTTAAGGTGCATAACTGGACCTTAAGGATCACTGATATAGTTTTAAAAGTACACCACATGCATATCACATGGGTAAAATAGACATAAAGGTAAACATGTACCCTTGGTGCTACTACCACAGTGACAACAGTGACACGGAAAAGTCCAGTTTATTACCTTTATTTCTGAATATGTGTATTACTCTTACTTAACTTTAAATGTAGTGCACTTTCTATGTTTCCATTTCTATGTTTACCTTGTGCTCATTTGTGTGCATTTCTTTGTCAGTTTAATAAACTGACATTTCTTTACATTTGAACTACGTTTCTGAATTTCCTCTAGACATTAATAGTTCATGCATGCATATCCAGCTGTGTACTGAAACTTGTGCTCATATCTCTTATTGCAATTGCAATTATTATCATTTGGGCTATTGCACTTCACTGCTGTAAAATAAGCTACCAACAGTAGAATATACCACAAGCTTGTATTGATCTCTTGGGGATCAATAAAAGACATCTGTGTGTCTTATATACGATGCTCCAAACTTCCAGGCCAAAACACACCTACCTATTTTGATGTGTAATGTTATTTTTCTTGTTTTTATAGCACGCGCTTTATGCATCTTGATTTATTTACTTGAATTCAAAAGCAGCCAATTGCAATCACCGGAAGGGGGGGTCTACGCCTGAAGCGGGCTTTTCCAGACTTGTCAATCACGCGGCGGTTGTCCAATCAGAAAGAAGCATGCGCTCGACTTCCTCGTATTTTGGAGGGTGGGGGGGGAGAAAGACGCGGAGGACGCGCGCGGCGCAGGGTAAACAGTCGCGTGTCCTCAAGCGCTGAGGGAGGGACAGAGCGGAGCTAACTGCCAGAGAGAGAGAGAGAGAGGGAGAGAGAGGGAGAGAGAGAGAGCAAGCGAATGAGGAAGAAGCCTTGCGACGTCGCCTCACACTGTAATAGTGGATTGTACTTCAGCTGGAGCGGCTTGGCAGGTTTAAACACATCAAAACAGAACAAAGAGACGAGAGACGCTACAGCACTATAAAAGAATCTGCAAAAGAAAAGAGAAAAAGGGGACTGGAGAAAGAGAAATCTCAGCGGCCAAATGACAAAAGAAGCGAAGAAAAAGCACGGTTAATATCTTTCCATGCGGTGACGGTGCATTCGCCTGGACGCTTTTAAGGACAAAATAGCAGCGTGTTTCCACCAGCAGAAGTTTACTCACGGGGCAAAGTTTTTTTTTTTTTTAATGATTTTTTTCCTTGAGAATTTTTTTTCTTTTTAAGAAATTCCAGAAACAACATCAGCGGCAACATAAGGAAGACTGTTGGCGACTTCAGAGGGCTTTTGGACACTGGCATATAGAAAATAGGAATTATCATTTCTATTCATCTGTTATGTTTGACTTGTACGAATATTCAGATTGCACAGTATAACTTGCGGATTTTTTTTTTTGTTTTTCATCCTATACCTGTGCACTGTATCTTTTTGCTGGCATTTGTTGCTTCGCACTTCGATGGTGTTCGCCCCAAAAACCAACTCAGACTTTTAAAGTTTGAATAATTCATGAGATACAGTTTGCTTGCATCGAAAAAAAGCGCGCGAGAGAAAGTTTCTGCAAAAAAAAGAAAAAAGAAAAGGGAGGGGGGCTTAATCAACTGCTGTTCATAAGATTGGCGGAATGGCCACGGCGGCTTCCAATCCGTATCTGCCCAGCAGTAGTATATTATCGTCGGGTTCGATAGTGCACTCGGACTCAGGAGGTGCGGGCATGCAGCCGGGCGGCGGCGCGGCGACCTCGGTGTCCTCCGGCGGCTTCCGAGGCGAGTCAGCGGTGAAAATGGTGCAGAGTGACTTCATGCAGGGGGCCATGGCGGCGGCGAGCAACGGCGGCCACATGCTTAGCCACGCACACCAGTGGGTGACGTCGCTGCCTCATGCGGCCGCCGCCGCCGCCGCAGCCGCGGTAGCAGCCGCCGAGGCCGCCTCGCCTTGGTCCACGAGTCCGGTGGGCATGGCAGCCAGTCCGCAGCAACAACAGTCTCAGCAGCAACAGCAGCAGGATGTGAAGAGCAGCACGGCGCGCGAGGATTTGCACACTTCCAGCACGCTGCATCACCGGCATTTAGGTCCGCACCAGGCGCACACGGCTCCCTGGGGCGGCGCCGCAGCTGCTGCACACATCTCCGCCATTACCGCGAGCCAGCAGCAGCAACAACAACAGCAGCAGCAGCAGTCGCTCATCTACTCGCAGCCCGGTGGCTTCACGGTGAACGGCATGCTGAGTGGCGGCCAGAGTCTCGTGCACCCTGGGCTGGTGCGAGGCGGCACGCCGGAGCTGGAGCACGGCGCGCACCCGCACTCTCACCCTCACCATCACCACCATCAGCATCACCATCACCATCACCACCACCAGCATCAGCATCAGCACCACCAGCAGCAGGGCCACCACGGCCCCAACAGCCACGAGGCACACTCGGATGAGGACACGCCGACTTCGGACGACCTGGAGCACTTCGCCAAGCAGTTCAAGCAGCGGCGCATCAAGCTTGGCTTCACGCAGGCCGACGTGGGCCTCGCGCTCGGTACGCTCTACGGCAACGTGTTCTCTCAGACCACGATCTGCCGCTTCGAGGCGCTGCAGCTCAGTTTCAAGAACATGTGCAAGCTCAAGCCGCTGCTGAACAAGTGGCTGGAGGAGGCCGACTCGAGCACGGGCAGTCCGACGAGCATCGATAAGATCGCGGCGCAGGGCCGCAAACGCAAGAAGCGCACAAGCATCGAGGTGAGCGTCAAGGGCGCGCTCGAGAGCCACTTCCTCAAGTGCCCTAAGCCGTCAGCGCAGGAGATCAGCACCCTGGCCGACACGCTGCAGCTGGAGAAGGAGGTGGTGCGCGTCTGGTTCTGCAACCGCAGGCAGAAGGAGAAGCGCATGACGCCGCCCGGAGTGCCCCCGACGCCGGACGATGTGTACTCGCAGGTCGGCAACGTGAGTGCAGACACACCGCCCCCCTCCATGGACTGCAAACGAATGTTCAGTGAGACGTAGAGCAAGCATAAACAAGCAAGACTTAAGAAAGAACAACAAAAAAATATTTTATATATACACCTAATCTGACACAGACTATCATGAAGATAGCAAACACATTTTGATACTGTGATTGTGAGGTACATAGGAATGAGACTGCAGATGTGTTATATATTTTTCATCAGAGAGAGAGAAAACAAAACAAAACAAACAAACAAACAAACCCCCCCCCCCCCCTTGTTTCCCCCCCAATATCGCCCCGCTTTAACGTTCTTCCAGGCCCGTAAATGTCTTTAACCTAAAAGGTTGTCTGCTTTTTTTTTCTTTCAGGGACATTTTTTAGTAGATTACTTAAAAGATGCAAGTTTAAACGGGCCGAGCGAGGCGGGCGACCAGAAGGTGACAACAACCACACGTTCGTTCCATCAGGTAATTTTGGCGCATTGACATCAAGTTGGAAAATTTTTCGAAATCATTTGAAATGAAATGCCACCTCCCCTCCCTCCCTACCCACTACCCCTTACACACTCCTGTTTCTGAGACGGAACCGAAAGCAGGTCATTGCATGTATTGAGATGGGACTTTAAACCCTCAGAAAAAGGGGATGAAATTCCACAGCGAGGAAGACAACAGCATCCACGACGCTTCCGACTTCTTCTTCTTTTTTTTTTTTTTTTTTTTTTTTTTTTTTTTTTTTTTTTTTTTGCAGAGAAGACTGCACGGTATAAGATACTCTCTTTCATTTTTTTTTCTTCACAAAAGACACGGAATGGGATTTTCCCCTTGCCTTCCAGTCCTTATAAACACAACACACACACACACACACACACACACACACACACACAAAAACCTTAAAGACAAGACTGCTCACATTTTCAGATCTCTAAGATCATATTTTGTGAACGTTTTTATGTAAAGGACTTAACGTCACACGGATGTTTTTTTTTTTTTTTTTTTTTTTTTTTTTTTTTTGAAGAAAATACAAAAAAAAATCAAAGAGAGACGTTTGAAAAGACTTTCCGGTTCCTCAGCTGCACTTATTTGAAATCCTCTGCGGGAGCTGTGGATGTTCTCCATGCTGCCATTTCCAAGCAGTATTCTTTGGTAGGTTTTAATAAACGAGACTATGTAAAGCCGGCAATATATAGATTCCTTAGATCAGATGTTGATCGGAATTATTTACTTTATATTTTCATTCAAATGCTTTGTTTTAATATTTTATTCGGGATACATATGAACTATTCCAAACAGTAATTTATTTCTCCCCGTTTCAGAACTGTGTAAAAATATTCTCGTCCCTGATTTTTTTGTTTTTGTTTGTTTGTTTGTTTAGATGATTTTTTTTGTATTGTTTATTATTATTAATTTTTTTTTGAACGAGCACAAATCAAGAAGAGCAGACTTTGGCAGTAGACAACAAAGGGTATTTTGATGTGATGATTTGATTGTAATTTAATTTTAGTAGTGATTCCGTAAGAGATGATTGAGAACAATAAATTTGTTAGAATGAACAAAAACATGATGATTGTGTGTTTTGCCTGTAAGCTCGCAGATCTTAATACACACAGGAGAGTTCAAGTGGAATTTATTTTATTCGAGGCTGTGAGAAGAAAGATGGGCGAACCTAATGATGTGGCAGTTAGAATGATTTATTATAATGAATAAGATATTCTTCAATGCTAATTCATCTGGGCCTCTTGTGTAGACTCAAACAACTCCACATTTTCAGCTACATCTTTAAATTATTTTCAGTGGGTTTTTTTTAATAATGCAGCATGCCTTTTTTAAAATCACGGAATTTCTTGGGTTTTTTTCCCCCTCTTTCCATGAGATGTGCTCTTTTCTTTTGCACCATGTTGTGTAGCAGCAGTAGTGGCTGTTCACTGGGCCTCGATCCCACGGGGCAGAAGTTGCAGGCTTGTCCGAGGTGGAGTGTTTACAGCTGCTTAGCTTTTAGTTGCTCGCTTTTGTTGTGCACGTGAGTTATCGTTTCTGGTTTCTTATGACAGCTGTCAAAGTCAAGATGCATGCATGCATTAGCTCGCTTACATGCAAAGATAGACCTATAGATAGACCTATATATATATATATATATATATATATATATATATATATATATATATATATATATATATTATAGGTGCTGGATCTGCACGAGACATGCGCAAAATAATGTAGTAGTCGTGTCATGTACAGGACAACGATGAGGATGCTGAGTTTGAGCGCAACACACATTATATTAGTTTGCATAAAATCAAGGAAATTTATTAGGCCTCCAATAGCTTTCACGCCTGATGATTTACTGCTCTTCCACTGTGATAATATTTCCCTCTGGTTTATCTAGTCCTAATTCTCGGTGGAGTGAATATCTTAACAAAATGCACGTGCGCAGTGCTAAAATCTGGAACCATTGAGAAATTCTCTCTCTCTCTCTCTTTCTCTCTCTCTCTCTCTCTGAGACTTCATGTCCACATGCATCCATGCACACCACCAAAATATTTGCATTCTCCAATCTAATAGCCCACATGCAATAAAAACACACCTTTATGTCTAAGGGGTTTTTACTTTTTACTTTTTTTTTTTTTTTGGATGGTTGTTTAGGACATTTTTGGAAAATGCAACACCAAAAGTACCACTCTTCCGCATTGTTAGTTATTAATACCAAGTTTACAACTGGACCAAAAGTACAATAAAGTTACTAAACCTAGCATAACAAGGAAAATAGTAAAGGCGTTTAAGATTGGTGCAGAGTCACTACTCGGTTTGGTGTATGATTTTGAGGCCTGTGCAGGAGGCAGTGCTTTTTTTTTTTTTTTTTTTTTTTTTAGATCAAGCAGGTTATAGGCTCTACACTGGCGAACATTGGCTAAGTAAACATTGTAAGATGCGTTTCCTGCCATGAATGCTGTTTATTAAAAATTTCTACTTGAGAGCAAATGAGTTTAGCACTGCTCTATTCTTTAAAAAAATAATAAAAATAAAAAAATAATAATAACACTGTCGTTTCAGGACAAACCTTTTGCAAAAAAAAAAAAAAGAAAAGAAAAGAAAAAAAGGAGAGAGAGAGAGAAAAGGGCGAAATTGCTTATCCTTCAACTTTTCTTTCTCGAGCTGACTATTCAGCAAAACGCACAATCCCCAACTCTCAGAAAAATTTAAATTTCGCGGATGATTTCCCATACACTAGTTGCTAAGCAACTGAATTCAATCAATGTTATAGAAGTAGCCTATGCATCTCCACTCTTTGTGCCCAGTAATAGGGATCTGACATTCAAACTGATTTGGTATATGAATGAAGAATGGAAAGAGTGTGTTTTCGAATTAAAATTCACCCCCAAAAAAAGGGGCATGCAAGTCAAAGCTACTTTTGTTGTTTGCACTTGTCACAAACGTGTGAGCTTGAGTTGTGTGTGTGTATAAAACTGTGTACTGAACTGAATTACAACATTATGGTGCGATGTGGCTCAGGGTCATTTTGTTAGGTTTCCTTTCCTTCAAGCTTGAAATGTGCGTCTTCATGGATTCAAAAGCTTCACTATTGTTATAATTTTAAATTATAGGCTATTTTAAAAAATAAATCTTACTGATAATGAAAGAAATCGATCCGTCTGGGAGTGTAGGGTGCTAAAACTATTGCTCACACTCACATAATTACGAGTGACACGTTTGCAAGGTTATTGAATTCATTTATAAATTACAATACGAACTCTGATGTGAGTGCTTATCTCTTTAAAACTCACGTGCACATGCTGGGAGCATCTGGCTGTCATATCCAAGGGTTCTTCACAAGGTTCTTGGAAGAGTTAAGGGTTCTCATGGCTTCCTAAGAAGGTTCTGTGACAGGAAAACATCCAGTAATATGGTGTAGTGTTTTACACAGAACCTTTAAGGGTTTCCCAGAAGGACAACCGAAGAACCCTTAAGGGTTCTAGATTTTTTTAGTGACACTTTAAGGATTGGATGAGGGGAAAAAATAAAATAAATTCAGGAATATATTTTAGTAAATATAAATAATCATAAGATTAAAGTTTGATGTCGGACCCTCGTGTGTTTGGGGTCCGGCTCCAAGAGTCCACTAGAACTTAAGAACTTAAATCTATAAGGATCCTGTGTTATTACACTCTAGAACCCTGTTCTGTTAGTTAAACTACTTTTCACTGATTTGCTGGAATGCATTTGGAATTGTTATATCTTATGTCAAAGTTTTTTTTATTGTTATTTTTTTTTTTTTTTTTAATAGGACAGCACAGTGACCATCAGTGTGTAGTCTAACATCTAATACTTACAAGTGACAAGGCTGATTTCATCGAGCTTTATCTTATTTATCTATTTATGTATTTACAGTAGGTGTCTAAACATTTGTTTATGTTAATATCTATATTAATCATGTAACCTTTAATAGTTTTCCAATCATCAATGATGTCTAAAACTATACAGAGAAAGACCCCAACTGAACTACAAACAACAACAACAACAAAAACAGACATAAATAGGACTACAGACAAAACGAAGCACAGCTTCACAGCTTACATACAGAAATACCTTCTAAAAAAAAAAAAAAGAAAGAAAAAAAAAAGAAAAACCTAAAGAAGCAAAACATTTAGAAATGCTGAAATGTTTTTTATGCTATTTAAAGGGGTGTTCACATTCACATATCAACAACTATATTTCTGTTTTCTTGACAATTCTGCACTACTGAAAACCCCATCAGTGCCTTAATAGCGTCTGGTACTTTTGGTCAGGCTTTGTAACTGGGTTCTTCACGTCAGATAGAAATCAGGACGTTGTGTAAAATATGAAATATGAAACATTAAGGCAGTAACATAACAGCAGTAAAATACTACAGCAGCCTAACTGGGTATTATTACTATTATTATTATTATTAGTAGTAGTAGTAGTAGTATAAACAACAACAACAACAACAACAATAATAATAATAATAATAATAATAATAATAATAATAATAATAATAATAATAATAATAATAATAATAATCGTTCTTTCACAGGTTTCACAGGTTGGGAACCTTGATTAATATTCTCATGCATCAGAAGTCATCCTACCTAGAACAACAGTCAGGACACATGTGCACAGACTGCAGGAATATAAGCTAGTATAGCCACAAGCGTGTTTATTGTGCTGTGTGTTAAAAAGCCAGCGCGCGACCAGCGGATGAACTACCATGGTTGTGCTCACTTCATTATGCTTGTAGTCGTTTTCGTTACTCTGTGCAGCCCCACATTATGGGCCTCATCCAAGACTCCTGTGTTTTCCCTCGTAGTTACTTCTAATCAGCCCTGCGAGCTCTCATCGGGATTCTGGGCTGTTTAGATGGAGTGCTGTGGATCCTCGACTGTCACTCAGCACTCTCACGGTGTCTAATGAGCTGTCGCGCGCGCCTCGACTCAATTCGGGAACGAAAACCGCATATAGGCCTGGTGTAACGATATAGCTATATTCTTCATCGTCGTTAACACCGCCTCATTCAAAAAAAAAAAAATCCTTCCTTCTGCCACGGGACAGGCATGGAGAGAGGGTGAAATTGCACGCTTCGGATCATATACCCCCTTCGGAGGGGGCATCTAGTCCCGGGGCCGGGCTGCCGCGTGCCCTTCGCCGCTCTCGCGCTCATCAAATATTAAAATATGCAGCGGAGTGACGCGACGCGCCGGCTTTCCTTTCTATAGAATAGGACAGGTGAGAGAAACGAGCCAATGAACCGGAGCTGGGGATCATTTCATTCTAAAAAAAAAAAAAAACAGTTTAGAATATTACAGGAGAAAAAAATGCACCAATATTTGTATGATTTTTTTAATCTCTATTGGCTACATGTTAAGGGTTTTTTTTGGAAATAATAAACCTGCTTTGGGCCTTTTTTCCCCTCCAGAATAAAGTCTACAAAACAATTGTGGTCGTGCAATAGTGAAGCTGAGGAGAGTGAAAGACCTAGCCTTGATGTGGTTCTCAGCACAGCATGTTAAACTGCTCCTCCTCAGAGGACTGAGGGAGCAGGACAACTTTTTCGGGTTGCGCCTGTTTTTTACTGGGGAACCAAAATAAATTTACATTTACATTTATGGCATTTGGCAGACGCGCTTATCCAGAGCGACTTACAATAGTGCTTTGAAGTCTATCAAAAATACATTCTGATATTGGCTCACTAGGTCACAAACTAGGAATACTATCAGTCCAAAACTCTGTAGGGGAGGTAATAGACAAGCGCACAGACAATACTTTTTCAGACAATAAAATAATCCACTGGATAGTGGGGTTTAGGAGCAGTTTCTGTGCACAGGAACTGGGTAAGCAACAGTGTGTTTAACATCCCCTCTGCTGCACCTCTCAGCATTAGCATTTTAAACATCATCAGTAAAAGAGTGTGGCAGAGCAGGCGCGTTAAAGGCCAGTGTGTTTGCTCTGTAATGCACTGAGAGTTATTACTAACTTCTAGCTACTTAAACATAATTAATCTGACATGCTTCAACTTTTACTTACAGTTCTGATAGATTAGCCTGCCTAGTAGAGTTTCTTACTCATAGCCACTTTTGCTGAAATACTTCTAGGTATGTCTAGTAGACATAAGAATAACATTTCTGTTGTTATTATTATTATTATTATTATTATTATTATTACTGGCTGTTTTGCCTCACAGCTGTAAAATAGTCTAAAAAACACTCAAAACTAAAAACCTCTGAATATTATGAGAAGTTTGAAATTCCTGATAAGAAAAGCAAGTTATCCGTCTTTTAAATTTCCACTCTAATCAATGTTATGCGTTATGATTTGTATATTCTATATCTATCTATCTATCTATCTATCTATCTATCTATATACATACGTGTATATATATGTGTGTGTATATATATATTATATATGTGTGTGTGTGTGTGTGTGTGTGTATGTGTCTTTCATACGGGAAGAATTACGAAAAATGACATCGATGATATGTCAACTTCAATAAACAACAAACAAACAAACCAAGAAGTGACAAAACATTTCAGAATTCCATGAAAATCAACTTTATTTAAATGCGTAATTATAGTAATTATATATTATGATGGATTTATCTTGCTAACATTAGGACTAGGTAATGAGGAAGAATTTAGATGACTAGCTTACATGGTAGGGGTTCGATTATTTTATCTAAAAACTACTAAAATTTTAAAACAAATGTTTATCAGTTTTAGAGATGCATTGCTTTTTTTTTTTTTTTTAAACTTCCTGTTATGTTTTCATTCTGACCCTGTAGGTTAATACAGATGATTAGGACTATATCTACAGGTAGTTTGTAGCCTACAGTATGCGATTTTCTATCCTGTAACTCTTTAAAGCAGCCTGCTGCATGTATGAGTGATACACTTGGATAGTCTTGTGGATGGGAGCTACACGGCACTGAGTCTGTTTTTGCGCTTTTACGGGTCAACAGCGCCACCTGCTGTACAGGATCATATAAACGTCTACAGACACGTGGACACATCTAACCTCGTCCAGGCTTGATCAGTGCATGATGTTGTATAGATCCATTTCACAGTCTCAGCACTGGATCAAACAATTACTAGTTGCTTAATATTTAAAATTAGATGCGAGCAAGCTGGTACTTGTGTTGTCACTTGTGTCTGAACTTGCTTTAGCTCTTTATTTCAACTTTATCAGGCTATAATTAACTACATTTATTATTGATGCTTTATTATTGATGGGTTTAAGAAAAAAAAACCTTATGAGATTATTAAAAATAAATGAATAAATAAATAAATAAGTGACCCTAAATAGATGATCATTTAGGCTTTTTTTAAAAAAGATTTTTTTCCTTCTAAAGACAATACAGAGACAACAAGGAAAGTGACTCAAAGGGAATGGCTTAAAAATAGGCACAAACATCACAAACAGGACCCTGGCATTACTTTTATTGCCTTTTGTGGATAATGATAAGCATATGGATACTATACAAAATGTTTTTTAGGCTCCTGTATTATATAATATACCCGTGGTTACCATTGCTAATAACATAGCAGTATATAGCTGTATAACTTAAATTTTGATTTCCTGTATTATCTCAATGCTCCACTTTTTATTTATTTTACTTGATTTATGTATGTGCCGCTCTTCATTAATGCAGCATGATCTTTAGATTTGATGTGTTTATGCAATTCATACAGAAGTCTATGTGCAGAACTTTGTTTGAATATCTTTTATGTTTTATGTTAAGTTAAGAAATTTAGAAGTTAAGCATAAGTTATGAATAATTAAGAAAAAAGGATCAGCAGACATGAAGTATCAGTCTTTTTCAGTGTTCTTCTACAACATTGTCACTTAAACGTGAATACTTCATGGGCCAGTTCTTATCAGTGCTCTCGTACTGCTTGTCAGCATGTGTTTAATGTCAGTGAATGATGCTTAGCCATGACTTTAAGACCAAAGAGTCACTTGTTGTGTTAAGCTGCACTAAAAAGTTGTCCGCTAACGCCATGGATTTTACTTTGTTAGCATTCGTGGATGAAGTCACTTGGCCACCGTTGCGCCCTTGTCTGAACTACCAGCTCACGTATGATCCATCTCTCAGACCGAGGCCTACTGAAGCACCATTAATCACTCAAATCTGCAGCTTCCACATGGCCTGTCTCCTCCCAAATGTTAAACAGCCTCGCTCACGAATAAGAGGAATACATTTAGCACAAGTGGGGAAGGATGACTGGAGAATCGATGGCAGCGTGGCCTCGTCCTCTGGAGTCCGCCGACATCTCCAGGCGTATGAAAGACGTTTGGCCATCGCCTCCTCTGATGGATTTGTCAATACTGCTTAGTGCAAGGGAGGGACCCGTACTAAACCATACACGAGCGTGCAAAAACACCCACAAACACATGCAGTCCCACACAGAGCTGAGCTCATCCTGTCGCTTGGATAAACATGTGCTTTCTGATACATGCGTGGATTAGGCAATATGTTTGGGGAGGGTTAGGACAAGCTGGCTGATAGAATTACTGTATATTCAAAGGAACAGAGAGTGTGTATGTGTGTATGGATGGGGGGGAGGGAGGTGTCTGCTGGGATTAGTTTCTAATTAACCAGGCAGGGATTTGGGGTAGAGAGACGAGCCGAGCTCTGTTTAGCTCCAAGGGTTGCATTGTTAACCATTTTCAGGTTGCAGGGTTTAATAGATTACTAATGATTGGGCACAGGTATTTCAGTTTAGGCATTAATGCCTGAAACCACAGCATACGGGCATGTTTCTAGCTTAGCTTTTAAACTCAGTGTTTGTAATTTGGAGAGCTGCGAATTGGGGATAGCAGGAGGGAGTCAGTAGGTTCATCCGGGTCATCAGTTAAGGGCTGGCGTGTTTAAACACACACCACCTTCAGGACTGACCACCCTCAATGACTGACAACCTAACCAAGTGTGGGCAAGAGCAGGAAACACAGCTGGTTGCACTGCATTCGCACTGCTGTGTTGATTTTTTTTCAATCCCGTTTATATTTACAGCAGTTTGCAGTACTGAAAAAGTTCTCTGCACTTTGACTGCTCACTTAGATATCCCTTAACTTTACATTAACCAGAAATCATCCTGACTTATTACTTGTATTGCTATTCGCACATAATATGGTTTGTGTACAGAAACCCTGTGTTGTCTTGTATGTGCCATGATGGTCCTCGAGCCATGATATTTCAGATGACAATACAATTGACTTAACATAACCTGCTGGCCTTTTTTAGCCAAACAAAAATATCCAAGACAAAAAAAAAAAACTTTGCGAAAAACCTCTTTCACACAAGTAACCACACTGTGTGCTCGTTCCCAAGTCATTACAGGCTTTATTCCCTGAAATAATAGTAATTAATTGGTGTAATACACAAAGGACATAATTATCTTTTTTTTTTCAGCATGGGCACATTTAATTACCGTAATTGTTCCCCAAGCCTTGTTCAAAAAGGGGTGTAGCCTAGACAATCATAATGCATTATATGCTAATCCCATATTTGATTTTCAATCAAGGGGCTATGGGTATCAAAGAGGGGAAAAAAACAGCAACAAGTACCAAGCTGAGCATGTTTCAACCAATTGTTTTAAAGTGTACACTTTGTTAACAAGGGAGAAAAAATGCCGAGATCTTTGAATAAACCCGTGTTTCTACCAGCTGCAGGTCTGTGTTATCTGGGCAAGTATTAGATGTGTTAATAACTGCCAGATTTAGCTCTTTCCTCTCACAGGCCAAGAGCAAAACTACTGATTAACGGGAGTTCATGTGAAGTGTGGCTGCTTGCTGCATGGCTCCTTGAACGCAAGATGGAATTTAATAAGTAAACAGAGAGAGCGAGAAGAACAGGAGTTCTGATCAGGAGCTCGTCAAGCCCCCAATGTCAGCTGATTAGCCCGGGCCGATTGGACCTGGTAATTGCAGAGCTTTGACCCCCTCCAGGCAAATATTAGATTTTAGTGGTTTAACCTTTCACGGTGGGCTTAAATTGCCTTCACAGATGTTGAGCGGTAGCTAGAGAGCTGCTGTCCTCTCATCAGAGAAAGGATGGTCTTCAGACTCAGCTCTTATTAGCCTCGTCTCATTCAGAGGCCACTCTTTAGGCCTGATTGGTGATTTCTTCACTGATATCATCATCACCACCACCATCATCATCATCATCATCATCATCATCGAGATCATCAGTGGTTGCTTTGTTGTTCAAAGTGTTTATAATTAGTTTATAATTTTGCACATCTGCCATGCCAAACCATGTATGTGGTTTTCTTGGATGATTTTTTTTTCTCTGCAAAGCAACATCAGGAGCCAATTATGTTCACAGAGCAAAGCATGAGAACGTTAAATATGTAAGCAGTTTTGAGGGTAGGAGGCGGTGGAAGGACCCAGGGGAAACCCCAATGGCCATTAGAGGCGAACGCACAGCGGGATGAGGCGGTATAGGAAGTTTTTCTTCGGTCGCTCTCGGCTCTTTCCAGAGTCTAGGGTTACTCTCGTCCTGTCTGGGATCCCGGACCTCTTCCTCCCAAGCGTCTAGCAGCTGCATCCCACGGCCCCTCGCACCACGTTGCGCAGTAATGGCTTCCTTCCTCTTGTCGCCCCTCCTCCTCCTCAGACACTCACCTGGGGAAAAAAAAGGTTAGACACATGACTGGAGAGGAGGGAAAAAAAGACATTGGCCTTTTTATCCATGGGAAATTGGGAAGGAACCCTCATCTTGTCTCAGGATGGAAACCCAATACAGCTGCTCCTCTGGTGAAGAGGGTGTGTGGGGAGGGGGGAAGTTCAGACTGAAAAGTGGTTCCATCTGAGGAAGAGAAAGTGAGAGAGAGAGAGAGAAAGAGAGAGAGAGACTCTTCCATGACTCTGCGGATATGTGCAGTCTGTAATGAACTGTAAAGGACAGCGATTTTAGTTTTCCTGAAACAGAAGAAAATACATGACATACTGTACAGAGCAAGAAAGAAAACCTCCACATGTAGTGGAGCCCACTCTGATGGGTTGTTATTGCAGATCCCATGAGGGGATGATAGCTACTTGGCATGAGCTGAGCACCCATCTGATCTAAATCACATCATTCTTCCTTTATCACCACCGTGTATGGAGTGATACTCAGGTAGCCCCCTCCTCCTCCTCGAGCCAAAATCTGTAATATCTGTGGATGGCTGTGGCCACGTCCCAATCTACCGCGCTGCTCGTTTCAGTTTCACACACTGCCACAATTGCTTTGTAATTAGGCTGATATTGATGAGGCCTGAGTCCAGCAGGTAATCGCCTGGCGGTTCAGCTTCTCTCCACTTCTCAGCCAAACGTCTCTATTTATTACAGCACTTTTTGTTATCAATTAAAAGCCAACTCTCTTGGAGTCACTTCAGATAACCTGAGGAGCGATTTGCATGGAGGGCAGATACTGAAAGCTGGGTTAAGTGTTCTCCATGGATGGGGAGAGTTGTGTAAGCATTATGATTAGGATGATTAGGCTATACATCAACAATGTCTTGCACAAGCTGATACTCTCTATGCTCAAAAAAGGGAGCTGTCTCTTCTCTGCAATAGGAAACAGCATGGGAAATATCTCTCCATGAAATGGATACATAAATTAAAAAGGTACATGAATATGTGGTGGAGTTTGATGTCAGTTTCACAAATAATGACAGAAAAGAAATAAATGACAGAGCAGGTAAGAGGATATAAAAATAATAAGCTAGGCACGGTATGGTAAAAAAAAAAAAATTAACAGTCTGGTGTACAAAAAAAGTACACAATCCAGTTTTAATAATTTCAAAATTTCCTCTTTCAAATCTGAAATTTTACAAAAAAGATGATAAGATTTTAATAGACACACTGCAATTACAGCATAAGTATTTGGTTAAACTGCTTATTAAATTTAAAGAGTTATTTAAAGTTGTGTGCTTGGCCAGTAGTTGATCAAAAAAAAGCAATACATTTTGTACTGTAGCAAAATCCAGGGATGTGCTGCATCTCTAAAAAATTATCTGACTGGTATACACTAACATTAAAGAAATACCTATTTCAGTTTCCCTTATCACCATAGACCACCACACTGGTATACCATCACACAGCTAATCCAAGCATTTTCTCTCTGGATTGTCCTTTTGTGTCTACAGATACATATCATTTGTTTGTCCTTGCGTTTTTTTCCCTTCCGGCTTTGGTTGATGTGTGTGTATAGGGAGCGTATTATTCAGTCGTTGTCTCCTGGGCCGTGCAGGTCTTGCGTGAATTACCGTGCTCAGGGTCTCAGGACGGCTCCATGCTGAGGCAAGGACACCATGTGGCCCTCGCTCATGTCCCGCGGCTGCTTTTTTCCAATCACAGCGTTCCCTCTGCAGCGCTCCCTGCAGATAAGAAGCCAATCATCGCTGGCTTAGGCACATGTGCTGGTTCACACAGGGCAGAGTCATCGGAGGACGGTGGGGGGAGCAGGTTGGCTGAAGGGCCCTGGGGCAAGAACAGTTCACTGGCACCCATGACAAAGGCACATACACATATGCGTACAAGCACATACGCACACCACATCTGTGCAGTTTTCTTCTTCTTTCTTGCTCTGGTCCACCTTTTTTTTCTCTCTCTTCCAGCAGTTGGGGGCATAAGAGTGTATCTGAGTGTCGATCAATAAGTTCCCCCAGTTTTTGATGAATTAGAGTTCGGATTTGATTCATTATGAGTCATGTAAAAAATAAAACACGACAGGGTGTGAGGTTATAGGAAAATAATCGATGACGGGGTGGTGTGATGTGACACGAAGTGGAATTTTTTATTCCTCTTATAGAACAGCATAGTTAGCCCAGTAACACAGTAACACAGGTTAGTTTCTGTTATCACTTACGTTACAGCAGCTATAAACAGTCATTCACTCACTAGTATATCTCTCTTGAAATTAATAAGACAAAAAATGCAGCTTGCCATGTTACAGAGAAACTACAAATTCCTCCATCTGGTAGACTTTATTGGAAAACTTAAAGTTACAGCTTTACCTCAAAATATCAATGATTATGTTTTAAAATCCATTAACCTTAGATTATGTCAGCATCCTCCATTCAAGTCCCTGTGTATGTTCTTACTATAGAAACGATTAAATATCACAGTAATACAAACCATGCAGCCAAACTACCTTCAGAGCAGCTGTTATTAGAAAATTAATTAAACACCTTCTGACCAATCAGAATCGAGTATTCAACACGCATGTCCCTGTCCTTGGCATGTGGTCCACAGTGTTCACAAACTTTGCTCATAACTATACTAACTGATTCAACCAATCCTTGATATTCAACTTAATTTCCTGACTCTTCGACAGTCACATCTGTTTATGGATGTATTTAATGTTTAAAGGCTTAAGATTAATGGTAGTGTAATCAATTAATCCACTGCTATGCCTTTATCCTGATGCACCCAAATCAGGTTCACTTTAGTTCACTTGAGTTCTTGGCAAAAGCTCAATATTTTTTGTTATTGAGATGGTTTTTAGGGGTGAATTGTGCATGAATGGTGGAAAATGCTAGCGGAAAAGCAGCTCTGAGCATGCTGCCCTGTGATTGTGATTGTGTTGGCCATAACTCAGCAGAGCTAAGTAGTATAACAGCTTTAAGGCGAGACGGTGAGATGCGCTTATCCTGGCACGAGCCAGTAAGGATATTAGGAAATCGCTGTAAAGCACTGTGAAAATTGTGATTACAATAAGCTCTGAACCACAACCACTAAAGGCTCAGCAGTTCTCTCTCACTCTGACTTTGTTCATTCATTTTTTTAAATATTCAAATGCTTCACAAATGGCAACGCTAACCACAACTCATTCCAAGGATTCTGGCATTCCACTCATGTTCTCCAAACAGACACGCTTCCTTTGCCTTTCAAGTATTAATGACTTGCTTACTGGACTGAGCCCACTTTTCCAAAATTCCTTGAGCGAAGGAGAATGCTGATTAATCCTCAGAGAAGACAACCAAGCCATAGACTTCTGCAATACTAATTTTAATCCTAAAAATCATACCGGCATTGAAGTGTGACGAAATAAAGTGAATTGAGCATAACTCATAGTTTCAGTAATCTGGTCCTACCTCTTTTTGTGTACATCACAAGCGCATAATTACTTTTCATTTGACTGTTCAAGTGAACAGTCACTGGCTGAATTCATCCCTATTTCTGCTCTCTGTAACAAAGTACTGAAATAATACACCCACTTTTTTATAGACATGGAAAAGAATTACTTTAAAACACAAAACAAGCATGGAAGACTTCTGGAAAATGTTCAGCTATAATTCAGGCGTATAGTTTCATAGTTTCCCCAAGAGACCAAAAGGTAACTTCTCTTGGCCACACAAAATACAAACACCAAGCATGCTAGTCCTGTGTTAACTCAGTTAGGCCTTAGCTAATGTATGATTTATGCCTAGCCCCCTAACCCCCTACGGTGAATTAGAGACCAGAGGTCAGGTCTATTTGTCTTAGAGAGCCACAACGTGCTTGTAGCTAAAGTCTGAGCACAAACACAGTTCATCATGGCGCTGACGAGCGTCGCACGTGGTCTGGCACGAGCCAGAGGCTAGCAGCCCTTCAGTTTGATGAATATGCCTCAGCACAAGCTCCAGCTCCATCACAGTGGTACATGTGATGACAGAGCATTGATCTGTAACACAGCACATGCCTATGGAGCACAGCCTTGCGATTGCTGTTGCTAATAAATGGCTAAGTAGAGACGAACTGCAGACAAAATAGAACTATATCAGGCACAAACACAGAATTGCTTTCAAAACTTACTTCGGATACACCATCAAACTACAATCAGTTTGCAGTTACATTACTAAAGTTTATCATCAAAGGTCTGAGGTGGTTTTTCCCCAATCAACACTATGACTCAGAGGGTTAAAAAGAATGGAGAGCATGAGAAAACACTATATGTTTAATATGTAAGGAATGAAACATAATATGGAGTGCTGTTATACGAACATGATTAACAGCCAGGTGATGAGATGCAGCCTGATGCAAAACCGCAAACTAATACCACCCCGATGTATTAACTTGTTGTACTTTTTATCCATTTACAGTACAGTTACATTCATCCTGTCAGGAATGCAGACGAGGACACAAGTGCAAGTAAAAAGGGCTTTAATAATCGAAGCAATCAAGACAAACACATAATCCAAAAACAGAGTCAAGGTGCAGGCAAAGGTCAGGCGATTAACAAACAGCATAAACTGGATGAGGCAAGGGCAAGTCGAGAAACAAGAAACAAGATCAAGAACCAGGGTGATGATCAAAATTCAAAAGGCTTGATAACGACTGGTGAAAACAACACAGAGCGTATACTTCGCAAAGCAAGAGAGCAGTGATGGTACATATATAAAATGTGTGTGTAATAGAGTCCAGGTGTGTGCAATCAATAGTCTGGTTAACATGAACGTGAGAGTGTCTGTGATGGCAGTGCGTTGTAGTCCTTGGTGGCCGTGTTTGTAGGTTGCACTGTATTCTGGGAGATGTCGTTCACGCCGATTCTGGTGTGGACATGACACATCTGCGAAGTTTCATTCATTGTCACTTACCTTAGAGCAGCTATGAACAGTCTTTTCCTAAAGTCCTCTTCAAGTTAAGTTAACTTGTTACCGTGAAACCACAAAACACAACGTCCTCCATCATGAAGACTTTACTATGGTGGAAAACGTAATGTTACAGCTTTAACTCTTACTGTTACAAAGCACTGATGCCTGAGACATCTTCCAAAAACATTTTAGATTTCCAAACATTAGTTTTCCAGCACAAAATTAAATGTTTGTATGTCGGTAAAGAAAGAAAGCAGCATATTACATAAGAGACACTTTTCAGATAAAAAAACATAATGAAGGCTGCTGGGTTTTGCTGCAAAAATAAGAAGCAAGTGCGACAGTCAAAGTCTCCAGAAGAACTGTGGCTGGTTCTGCAAGATGCTCAGTAAAACTGACCTTAATTAATTTCCTTATAAAACTGCACAAATTGTACCTGAGACTCCTATTATTTTTTTTAAAGCAAAGAATCGATACACCACATATTGACTTTGTTTCATTTACTACTGTTTACTGCTCTTTATAGTATTTTTTAAAATATAGAAACATTTAATTTCATTCTTTTTGAAGGCATCTTTGCTCTACAGCATTTCTTTGCATATGCCTAAGACTTTTGCATAGTACTGTATATAATCAAAGAATTGTGTTATTTCTGTCCAAGGTTTAGACTTAGTGAATTCATACATAATTCATAAATGATTATTAGTGGGTTGATCTGAGTTCTGTAAACATGGAAAAACACTGCACATAATACTCCAGTGATTGACAGACTATATCACGCTCATTAAGGCATTAGCTCTCAAAGGGGGGTCTGTAAAGCATCGCAACCCATCATACTCAGTTTTTCTAGTTACTTGCCTATTTGACTGGGCACTTGAATTGATTGGGTTTATTCCAAACCTCAGTAACTGAAAAACAATCATACTAAAATACTATCAGCTTGGGCGTAATGTGTTTTGTTAGTGGAAAGTTCAGGAATAAGAAGCTCTATGGCTCCATTAAATAGCCAAATTATTATTCTACACATCTTAAATAACGAACCTAATTTTTTTTGTATTATGCTCATAAATCTACACTAATGTGGCCATGAAATTATTTTATAGTTAGAGGCTGCAAAAAGTTTAGAAAACCTTAGCAATTAGTGGTGAGAAAGTGACTCTGCTACCTTTTTGTTAACAGAAATACAGGTTATTGTAGAAAACAAAAACTCCTACTACAAGTACATTTACGGCAGATACCTTTATACAGAGCGACTAACATTTATCGCATTTACACAACTGAGTAGCTGAGGGTTAAGGGCCTTGCTCTGGGAGGGCCCAGCAGTGCCAGTTTAGCAGTCCTGGGATTTGAACTCATGACCTTCCAAGCAGTAGGCAAACATCTTAACAACTGAGCTAATTCTACCTGAATACTTACAGTCAGCTACTACTAACTGAAGACTAACTACTCCCATCATTGTGAATGTGTAAAGGCTACTTAGTAGTTGCTAGTATAAAGGTTAAAATAATTAATCTTATAAAACAGTGTTTTTTTCTGATTGAGTGCACCCAAAACCTCCCCCCACAGAGTCCTGGCCAGTACTACTTCAAACCCATGATGAAGGAGTTTCGCTTTGAGCCCTATGCTCAGATGATCACAGTAGAGGAAGGCCAGAGCCTCCGTATTCCCATCACTGGCTTCAAAACTGCATACAGGTACATCATGCGAGTGTGGAGGTGTACAGTGTGGTCCAAAGTCTGACATCATATTTAACTTTTCTTCATTTAAAACTGGGAATAAACAGAATTTTGAACATTTTAAAACAAAGAAAGGAAATGTTAAATATCTTAAATATTAAATATTCAATTATTATATTACATATTCAAGATTATGCATTATATCTAGGTCACTATTTAATTTGAAGCAAATTTGTGATTTTGACCTGAACTGCTTTGTATAGAAGGTCTGATTTTCCTTGAGTATTATCCCCTCCATGGTAGCATGTGTCCAGACATTATTCTGATGGATTTGATCTAAGAAGGATCATGCCAGCTCGAGTGCATGCTGCCATTAAAATAAAAGAGGACATAGCAAACACTACTACTACCTCCTACAGAAAACCTATTTTTCTAAACATATATAAAATGTTTTTGTACTGAAAAAAAATTCTACTACCTCCTACAGAAAACCTATTTTTTCTAAACATATCTAAAATGCTTGTGTGCTGACAAAATCAAAGTGCAGAATTGCATAAATGCAGAGGGAAAAAAACCAAAACTGTATAAAATGTCCAGCTTTTGTAATAATTAAGCATTAAACATGACACTGTAAGGGTCATTTTAATACAAATGCACTCTTTTAATGCAAATTTAAACTAACTGTAAACTCTTGCTTGAGCTAATACCTTTGAAACAAACTAGCGTTTGGGGGGGAAAGAAACGGAAGTGACGCAGAACACACACAAAGCGACTATTTCCGGTGAACGCGTGCGCTTGTAATCCAACATGGCTGCGTCCAGTAGTAAAGCCGTGAGGACCATTTTCTCAAAATGTGGCAAATGCAGCTGGGGCTCGTTCATTTCTGCGCCAAACATGAACCGGCAGGTAAAAGCGCGTCTTCTGTTTCATATTAATTTTTTAGAGCTAAATTTGTTTTGGCTTTTTTTTCGCTTGCTGTAGTGGGTATCTGTGAAGCCTGCAGATGACAGGTCACATCTCAAAGCGCATACTTCAATACTAGATAGTGTGCTAGAGTAGTGCGAAACCGCACTGTATTCTGACGTCCTATTTAGTGCTCTAGTATACGGTTTTGGACGCAGCCCTTGATGCCCTTGCTATCTCTCTAAGATAAAGCTGATTTTATTAAAACTTCATAAAAAGGCTTTTGAATTTTACCATGTATGTATGTAAGTACTTCTACCTTGATATTTTCTAGTTAGATATTTTATATGAAATTTCATATAAAATGATATTTCATATCTATTATATTAAAGTGTGTGGAATCTTTTGTTACAAATGAAAAAACAAATATTATTGAGTCAAGGGAGGAAAAATAATTTGTAGTATGATGTTCATGAGCTGCTGTGAGTCTCCTGTAATAGTAATTCCCAGTCAGTGTGTATGCATAAATCATACACCAAGTTAGATACATTGAAAATAATGCCCAAACTTCAGGCACAAAAGAAGTCTGGCTGCAGGGTGACTGGCAGGAGCCACAGCCAATCAGGAGAGAGTGTGAGTGTGTAAACGTACCGAATGGGAGTGAGACGATGAAAGTCCAATATTTCACTATAAGAGGAAAAGGATTCAAAGGCCGAGGGTGTTTCTTGCAAAACAAATGAACCATTTATTTATTCTCTAATTTGGTGGGAAGCTAGTGACTGATAGATGGTAGTCAGCTGATTTATCCTTGTTGTAATGTTTGTATCATCAGTTGTTGACAGATAGCCAGTAGTGACTGACAGGAGGTGTTTGAGTTTCTCCATATTTTTATATTTCAAACCTGGCGAGAGTGAGTGATTTGACCCCTCTTCTTGCCTAATCTGTGTCTCCATTCACCCAGCAGTGTGGTGCTGAGATTACAGTGGAGCAACCCTTTAGCCTTCAAACAGAGCTTAATATTTTATCTAGCTATCTAAAGGTCTTTGTGTAGGATATGTGCTGGGGACCCTGAGTGCTGCAACAGAAAAGCATTCTCCCTTTTGCCAGGAGATCATGAGTTTGAATCCCAAAGAAGAGTGGATGTTTGAAAAATAACATCCATCATATGCACATCCAGTGTAACAGGACTTTCATGGCAAACATAAATGTGTGCATTCTGCTAAAATACTGTTTAAAGGCTGCAAATCTGAATGACACAAAATCTGAACGTTAGTGGTAGAAGTATGCTGATAGAATTTTGTTTATTTTTTAGTGTTAGTTGTTATTGCATTATGTGAAACATGGCCACGTATTTATCTCGATGAGTTGTACCTTGGTAGTAAATACTGTACTGATATTTTACAGCTACTTTTTAACGCTTTTTTTTGTCTCTGTAGCTGATCAGCAGGCAGATCAGTGTGTCCTCTGCTGCATGGAGGAAGAACCTGGCAGCAGCTGGGCCTGAAAAGTTCTCCGAGGAGTACATTAAGAAACAAATAGAGGAGTTCAATATCGGCAAACGGCACCTGGCCAACATGATGGGAGAAGACCCTGAGACGTTCACGCAGGAGGACATAGATGTAAGACGCACATTATTACTATAGATTATATAGTCTGTGTGTTCTGAGCACTTGGGCTTTGCACTCATTGGGCAGTTGGGCAGTGAGTTTAACACCAGATACAAACTACTAATCTGATGCTTATAATATCTAGACTTCACACTGGATCAAACACATAAGTGGCACTTATGCATAGATAACCCACCGTTTGTGTGATCCACATCACACCTGCCTCTGTATCTCTAATCTGCGCAATTCACTCCAAAATGTGGCATAAGACAGTGAGTCATTGAACAAAGAGCATATTCGGGTTTATTATGGTAACTCACGTTGGTGTAATGAGTATCATTAGTGCAAAAGCAACACAGTAGATGTTTTGAATAAAACGATTTTGAATAAAAACGAAACAAGGTCTGTAGGTTTTAAAGAATGTATCTTTCGTGTCTTACTGAGTTGCTCTCAAATGAAACGTTGGTTAGAATGGAAGCATAACTGTATGATATGGATGTTTAAAAAAGGTGTTTCAGAAGCAACTTTGGTATGAGTTGACCATGACTCTATTAAAAACACTACTTATTTTATATATAGTGCTATTTATTTAAGGAATAAAACACAATGGAGTCTGCATTTTGGCTGTTACCACCCTAAAGTTGATTATTTTTTTAGGACTGCACATCCCAAAGTCCTTTATTCCTCTTATACCAAGGCAATTTGATAAGTTAATCAATTTTATCCCATCGCTAGTAAATCAATTTTATGCCATCGCTAGTAGATGGGGAGGCATTATGTTTTCGGGTTGTCAGTGCATGCGTCCACCTCAGATTCTTGTTACTGCGATATCTCAAGAGCGAGTGGTTTAATGTTTGTAGGATTTACATAGAATTATCATTGTAACAAGCAGATGAACTGATAAGATTTTGGAATTGTTCCAGTCAGGGTCAATGTCACAGAAAAGTCAAATGTCTGAGATAGTTTTCTTCAGTAGCTTCCTTCCTTGAAGTATTTTAAAGATATTCGATGCATACACATTACTAACAAGAAGGACTAGACTTGTTGGCATTGTTAGTGCCATTAACGGCAAGTTCTACTTGTTTATTTATTAATGAACAAAATGTCATACTTTTGTTCCACGTTTAATGTAGTGGAACATCCTGTGGAAAAAAAATTAGTTCCACTTATCACTTACTTTATAACAGATATAAACAGTGGTCCCTTCACAAGACAGAAAAAATGCAGCTTATTACCGAGAAACATAGAAACCACAAACCCATGGGCCAAACACAACCCACTGCCACATTTCATTCAGCCCACAAGAACTTCAAAAAGTAATACTGAACCAGCCTGTAGTACCTCCTACTTAACATTTTCACATGGCTTTCACTAGCGCTGTGACCTGTCCCACTGTACAGCGTGTGGGCTCACATCTCACAGCCCTGAAACACTGCTTAAAACCAACACCTATCTGCTGCGGTTGATGCAAGTCAGAGATATATCTACAATCTATTCAGAAATGTGTAGGATATTGGTAGTGGTGTTGCCAGGAATTCATTTGGAGGGAAGGGGGATGAGAAAATAAACAGATGCTGCATTTAATTACCTCGGAATTGGGAAGTCAAGCTCGGGATTAGGGCATTTTCAACCTCCGTGCATCAGAGCTACAATGTGGGGGAAAACACGAACGCTTCCATGTTGTCTTTTGTTAGCAACAAGCTAGCCAGCTAACTGTAATGAGTGATCTGTACAGTCAGTGTTATAGATTTAACAAGCAAATACAGTATGTCTATGTTGATTGATCTAAAGCAAATAGTTGTATATACAGCGTTACCCATTTAAAGGTAAGAAGTGCTACTTTGTTTACTGCTGATTCGTGTGCAGCCATGTTGATTTGACGTCACTTCCTGAACTCGGAGGGCCTCGGAGTTGAGGAGACCATCCCAAGTTTCTGAGTAGGAATTCCGAATTCAGGGGGCGTTTTCTTTAGTTTTTCCTGGTCAGAGATTGGAAATTATGAGTTACGAACTTGGTGGTGGTGTGACTTATTTACTCATTCAGTGCACAATGTATTGTCAACCAATCTTGCGCTATTAATACCGTTGCCATAGAAGTTTTATAAGAAGTGACTTATAAAAATATATCTAGGCTACTTTGTCTCCTTATTATCGGTTAAAGCAGGAGGAGACAAAGTAGCCTATATATATTTTAGATCAATTAATTTAGCTACTACAGAAATTATAGCATAGTGAAAAGAGAGCTCTTACAGAATATTATCAACACCTCCTGACCAATCAGAATCGAGAACTGGTATAATTCTGATTATATACAAGTGTATATATAATATAATATATATATATATATATCTCACCAAAACATAGAAATATGCAAAATCGCTAACAAGTTCAAGCCTACAAGAGGCAGGATTTTGTGATATATTTCTAAGAGTCTATTAGAAATATATAAATAGATTAAAATGCTCAATATTTTGAAAATCCACACTCCTACAATGTCCAAAAACTCGGTGCATTAAACAGGTGAAAAAGGCAAAAGCTAATTGTAACCTTTTGTCACCTTCAGAACTGTGATTAGTTAAAAGCTGGAGCTAGTGGCCTTTCAAGTACATCTGTTGAAGGCAAAGCCAACTCTCTCTGCATAAAATGAGGCTTTTTGGCAGTTTCTTTCTGTTTTTTTTGGAGCGGTTCCCATTGTAGGCCATTTTGCGTACTTTGTTAGACCTGGTCATTAAAACAAACTTTGAAATGTGTTTCTGTTCAGGCAAAGAATGAAGACATTGGTGCTGAGGAATAAAGTGCAATATTAGTTCTGCCCTCTTATATTAGCTCAGTTAAAAAATATACAGTACTATTAAAGAATCTCAAAGTATATGAACAAAACAGTTGTGTTGTTTATTTACAAAACAAAAAATAAATTTTGCCTCTTTGTAAATATATGCTCAATAAATAATCACATACCTTTATCTGTTTTGCTAGGCATGATCATATCCAAAAAAGAATATCAGCAGCCGTGGGGACTTGGTTTAGTGCCATCATACGTAATGTGTTCTGTCTGTGGAAAGGCCTTGCAATAAAAAGCTCTATAGCTCCAGTGAATAGCTGAATTATTATTGTACACGTTCAAATAATATTCCTAATATTAGTATAGTTAGATTATGTTCAAAAACTGTGCGGAGGGGGTTTGTGGAATTTATTTCACAGCTGAAAGTATTTCTTGCTGCAAAACGTTTAAGAACCCCTGGCCTTGGGAATGTAACTCGAACGTAGTGACATTGTTTTTGAAATTTCCATAATATTGTGCGTTTTGAATATATAAGGGATAACACAGAATTTTACAATCTGTTTATCATTAGCCTTAGATTATGTGGCGCATCTTCCCACATGAGCTGTTACTATAGGAATGATAAAGTATTAGAACTAGCTCATTAATATAAACCTATAATTTATGGAACTACTGTCAGAGCCATAAGGTTATCGGAAATTTATCAACAGCTTCTGATTTGTAAATTCAGCCAATAATTGGTTAATAATATCATATAACTGATTATTTGAGTATGTCTAAGATGAACTTCTATTAGTTAATGTTGCTGTTGCTTCAGAATGGCAAAAATGAGCTTTTACAATCAGACTTTTACATAAACTGTGGTTATCGGGCTTGGCTGGAGTTTCATTTGGGATCTGAGTCCAATTCTGCCATAATGCCTAAAGCTTTGCTTTTGGGAAGAAGCCAGTCGAAGCCTCTCCAGTGGTCCCGGGAAGACAGCGATGTTCAAAGATACTTTAATGCTTCTCTCTCGTCCTTTCTCTGGACTGTAATTGATTCATCACACCAAATGTGCCCAATTTGCATTTATCCCCAATCCTCCACCATCGTTAATGAATTGAGTCCTCAGTGCCAGCGTGGCTAAGAGGCAGTGACACCCACCAAGCCTCTGCCAGACGAGCGGGGAATGGCTTGGACTGCCGGGCAGCGAGGCGAGGCACTGAACAGGTTGCCAGCTCTGCTGTGAGTGCACCAGAGGTGTGGGACAGCTGTGCCAGCAGGAAGTAATTCACCTTCTCTTCACCTGCCTTCCCTTCACTGTCACGCACAGACACGGTCTTGCACGGTGTCTTCGGTCTCGCTCGGTGTTTCCGAACCCATCACGTGGGGTGGAAGACTTCAGAATGCGATGCCAGGACTGGTGACAACTGTGATAAAAGCAGCACTGATGGTTATGGGTTCCAACATGCAGAGCCGCACTGTTGAACTTTTCATTTCATTGGCACACTCGCGCCAGCTCGTTTACATCCATTAAGCGATAACTGAGCTGTGCGACTGCTTCTGCCGTGAAAGCCGATGTGGCAGTGAGCCAGTGCTAAGATTTTGAAGTCACGACAACATTTTATTATATTTTGTTTTAGATTTTAGTCATTTTTGATTTTGCAAGTTTTCACATCATTATTCGCTACAGCGACGTATCCTTACTATGTAGTAACTAGGGATGGGCTTGACTTCTCAAGTTCTTGCAAGTGACAGCAGTGATTATGACAACACCATAATGAAAATTCATTAAATACATTTTACATCAAGTTCAGTATCACTAGCTCTTTCCAGAAACTAGCTGTAATTTACATTTAAAATGGGTTAAATTGGCTAAAATTGGAATTGCGATTAGGTTTTGGGGTCTACATAGACATCACAGATGACAGTCAATAATTTCTGGAGCCTCTGGACGTGTAAACACTCACAAATGCTGAGTGAAGTACAGTACGGTGCAGAGTTATGCAGCGCAAAACTAATATGTGTGCTCAAGACTTGATATCCGGACACACTTCTACTGCTGTGGCTCCACTCACCCTCCGGATCTGCCTGATTCATCCTGATACTTTCTTCTGCTTGGAGTTTCTGCGCTCACGACTTACGTTCTGTTGCTGGAGATGCTCCCACATGGATACCCAAAACGATTTTCCAAAAACAGTTTGTGGCATATTCTAACTCTTTCGTAAGTGGATAATCTCACCTAGGTACTGTACCTAAGATCGGCTGCTGTAATCGTAAAGACTGTGATACTCATGATGTATATCCTGAGTAGCTTTGTAGAAGAGTAATGATTCATTGTGCCACTATCTGGTGTCACTCACAAAAGGATGGCTTCCTTTTTGAGTCTGGTTCCTCTAAAGGTTTCTTCCTCATGTCATTTCAGGGAGTTTTTCCCTTGTCACTGTCAGTTCTGGCTTCTTCATTAGGTATCTAAATTTACATCTGGATTTCTGGAAAACTGCTTTGTGGCAATGTCATTTAATTGACTACCCGTTTGGCTTTCCCTTTTAGAGCCTGGATTGCTTAAATGGACAGCATTTTTTTTTATTGGAAGCATTTGCACTCTTTGGAGCAGCAATCTACCCCAAGTTTAAAAAAAAAAAAAAAAAAGCCAACATCCTAACCATAGGCAGTTACTATTGCTTCCTGTATAACACTTATCACACTCTTTTTGATTTTTTTGTCTTGTCTGTTGGCCCTAGCCCTAAAAGAATATACTGTATTATATGTATAAATGGAATGACTACAAAACCTGCAAAAAAAAAAAAAAAAAAAAAGTTCTAAAAGGGAAGTTTCAGTGGAGGAGTGGAGGAGTGGAGTCACAGTTAAGTGTGTCATCCGTCGCCACAACATCGGAAAAAGTTTGGCCACCTTGTATGAAGTTTAGGCAGCAGTGTTTGCAGAACAGTGTGATGAGGCTAAACCTCCCTTGGGGAGTTGCACCATATTGCATTTCAAGGTATTAACAGGTGCTGCCTTCATCTGTCACTGCATTCTGCAGCCGTCCCCTTCTCTCATCCTCCCTCTATCTTCCCTCTTCTTTCTTGCTCTTGTTTCTTTGCTTTCTCTCTCTTCACCACACTCTCTCTAATTCTCCCATTTTGACAGTGTGATGCATGACTGCGTGTCCTTTTCCACTGCATCTGCTGTCATCTCACTTCATCTCGCTCTCTTTCACCTTTTTTTCTCCATTGTTTTCCTTTTTTTTCCCAACTCGCTCACAAACGGCTGCATTTTTTTTTTTCACCATCTGAAGGGTAATGATGTTAGCACTGCCCCGGTGCTGATAACTGATTACACAATATATCACAATATTCAACTATATGCAATTATTTTGGATGATTCGGAATAGCGTCAGTACTGCAGTACATAAGCGTGTACACAAATATAATATTCCAGAAATGGAGTAGTGAGAAATTGAATTAATAATGTCAGTAATTGAATACAGTAATTAATGCTAATAATATAATACTAAATTTCACATTTTGTTTTTTTTTTTTCTACCTTGCAGAGGTGCATAGCATATCTCTTCCCCTCTGGTCTGTTTGAGAAGAGAGCTCGACCTATAATGAAGGTATGATTTAACTCTATTCCCCCTTAACCAATCTCATAGTGTCTTGGTGTTAGTAACAACACACATATGTGATTTCACATTTGTATATTTGTATTTCAGCACCCAGATCTGATATTCCCAAAGCAGGCAGGTATGTAAATGAGGCTTTGTTTGTTGGTTTTTGCGATAACTGAGAGTTAACAGGACACTTTAATTAGAAATTGTGTAAAATTGTGTGTTTTTGTGCAGCGGTGCAGTGGGGCGAGGACGGCCGCCCTTTCCACTATCTTTTCTACACTGGGAAGCAAGCCTACTACTCTCTCATGCATGTAAGTGCAGTCTCTCTCTCTGTCTGTCTTCCTATATCTCTTTGTCTTTCTCTCTATAGTGTATCTCTCTCTGACTTCCTGCTTTTGTCTGTCTGTCTCTCTGACTCTGTCTGTCTGTCTGTCAATTTTAAAAGGTACTGCAGTCCATTACAAACATAAGCAGAGGACCCAACATCTGTAGTTTAGCTGTAGCATTTATTTTGTAATCCCCTGATACAGCAATACAGGAGATGCCTGAAGACACTTTTTTGGTACAGCTAAAAGAATACACAATTGCTTCTTTTAGCGGTTACTTTCAGTTCATACTGACTTTATCTAGGTGAACTTTGACCTATGAATTCATGAGCTTTGTCTTTGTGACACCAAGAAGGCGAGAATGGACTTTTTCATCAGACGAAAATGGAGGAGCCACTTATTAACAGATAGTGTTCACACCAGACTTTTGCCTCACTGTTTTTTTTTTTTTTATTTGGTTGTTTTTCATACGCTAGTGTTTTTGGGGTAAAATTCAGTTTTTTTTCTGCTTGCTATTGTTTTTATTAGCAGTGTTAGCACCTCTGCATACGGTGTGTATGGAAGCTTGTTTATACCACGTTTGAGAAAATATTAAGCAGATTTATCTTGCAATTGCAAATTAATATCACTCAATTGCAACTTTATCTTATAATTGTAAGCTTTTTTCATACACCTGTGGCTTTTTTCTCACAGTTGCAAATTAATATTTCACAATTGAGATTTTTTTAATCTCATAATTGTGAGTCAATATAATAATATAATATCATAATATTAATGCTCAGTTAATATTATGATATTACATTATTATATTGAAAAAAGGCAAAACGTCACCATTGCAAAATATTAACTCACAATTGTGAGGTGAAAAGTCACTATTGCTTCATGCTAACTCAGTTGTGAGGTAAAAAGTCACAATTGTGTAATAATAACTCACAAATTTTTAAGTAAAATGTCACAATTGTGTGATATAATCTCTAAATTATGATGACAAATCACAGCTGTGTAATTTTAACTCTCAGTTGTGAGGTAAAAAGTCACAATTGTGAGATAAATCTACATAGTATTTTCTCATATGTGGTAGAAACCGGCTTCCATAGTGTGTAAACAATGGAATGGGGGAGAACACATTTACCACAGCTTAACTATTTTATAGTGAACTAAAATATTGCCTCAAAATCAGGCAATATTTCTTCAGGGATTCTTCAGATATATAGTCCCATCTGAACGTTTTGGAACCACAAGACCAAGTTGGAAGTCCAAATTGGAATTCGCAAAGAAATACAGAGATGTGCCACAAAAGTTCTGGAACCAGGATTAACCTCTACTAAAGTGATGGAAAGGCCAAAGTGTGGAGAAAGAAAGGATCTGCTCATGATCCAAAACATACAAGCTCACTGGTCAAGCATGGTGGAGGTAGTGTCATGGCTTGGGCTTGCATGGCTGCTTCTGGAACAGGCTCACTAATATTTATTGATGATGTAACTGATGATGGTAGCAGCAGAATGAGTTCAGAAGTGTACAGGAACATTCTGTCTGCCAATTTACAGAGAAATGCATCCAATTTAATTAAGAGGAACTTCATCAAGCAGCAAGACAATGACCCAAATCACACTGTCAACACAACAAAGGACTTCAACAGTGGAAAAAAGTGGAAGGTTTTAGACTGGCCAAGTCAATCACCAGACCCTAACCCAATTGAGCATGCATTTCACCTTCTGAAGAGGAGACTGAAGGGAGAAACCCCCAAAACAAATAATAACTGAAAGAAGCTGTGGTACAAGCCTGGAAAAGCATCACAAAAAAGAATGCAATAGTTTGGTGATGTCAGTAGATTGCCAGCTTGATGCAGTTATTGCAAGCAAGGAATATGGAACCAAATATTAAATGCTATTTACTTTAGTTTACTTCAAAACTGTCTGTTCCTATACTTTTCCTCACCTAAAAATTGGGTTGTCTGCCACCAAAGGTGCCATATTTTAAGTTGTTTTTTAACACATCTAGATGTAAATATCAGGAAATGAAAGCTGAAATTCTGATCTATCATCTTATTAATCTTTTGATCTCAAACCCAAATGTCTTCAGTGTATATCAAAAACAAAGAATTGGCCTTGCCATTCCAATAGTTTCGGAGGGAACTGTGTATCTACCAGTATACTGCCCGAACGTTGAATCACACTGGGTGTGTCAATGTGCAGTATAAAGAGACTGAACGATCATGTTAATACGAAGGGTACTCAACTTCCTTTGGCCAGTGACCCCATATTAAGGGTTAAAATTTTTCACAATCCCCATGTGCTATTTACGCTGTGGTCATACACTGCAAAATATACTATGAACATCATATTTTGTAGTGTTTTGAACTAGAAACCATGACCATTTTTTTTTCAAAAAAAAAAAAAAAAAAAAAGCTTATTTTTGTTTGAAATAGCCACACAGAGCACTGACGGTGTTCGGTATAAAGGCTTTGATTAACATGACAGCATGTTGGACACGACAGTGCTGAGGTCTGGTACAAAACAGACTTAAGAGGAGCTCAAACCTGAATGAAGGCTGATGAAATTTTAATGATAATCATAATCGGACAATTTTAATTACTATTAAATATTCATTAAATATTCAAGTTTGCAGGCATAGAAGTACATTATAAATAAAGGTTAGTAAATATGTCCTGCGAGCCCATTCACATCTCCGGCGACCCCAGGTTGGGTCGCGACCCCAAGGTAGAGAACCTGTGTTAATATTCTTAATGTAATGACTCGCTGGCTTTGCTCTTCGTGTCCCTGTCTGTCTCTTTCTGTTTTTCTTTCTTTCTCTCCATCCTTCACTGTTTTTTGCACGCTGCCTCTTTTTATCTTTCTGATTTGGGTTTGTCTTGTGACGGAGTAATCCATCCAGTTCTGTTGTTGAAATGAACATGTATAATGTATAGGCTTTGTCCAACAGAAAAGCAAAGACAAGTAGATGAGGACATCAGGATGTGGACTGGGACTGGGACAGGGTTGTTTTTTTTTTTGTTTTTTTTTAAACGTTTGTTTATGATGATGCTTTTGTAGATCAGATATGCACATCAGTACCAGTGACTGAAATAGGGCTAGGTGATATAATGATATGATATCGATATTACAAACTGAATGGAAACACCCGAGTTGTACGGAATCTTTAAAACTGTAAAATGTTAAACATCTTACAGATTTTTAATCCTTGTCAGTATTCAGATTGTTTTTGTAGACATGAGTTCAAAGTATCATCAGTTTTTCAGGGATTTTTTTAAAAGCAAAATTACAGTTTTGCTAGACCTGTATATCGTCATGCATAATGTGTATCATAGAAATGTCTTTGAGAATCGTGATATGATTTATGTTACATCACATCGGCCACCATTGGACTAAGGAGTATGTAGAGGAGTAGACCTGAAGAGAGAGAGAGAGAGAGATGGAGAAAGAGGAGTGTGGTTAAAAGAGGAGCCGGGTTTGTTCACTGTAACGCTTTTTTCTGTCTCGCCTCCCCAAATCGCATTTACAGCAGGGAGCAGCACACACTTCAGTAGGCATGCCTGGGCTTTGTGCTATTTCAGATGTGTGTGTGTGTGTGTCAGAGGTACAGCTGTGCATTGAGGATTTGGGAAATGAACCCCAGAGACATCACTGCACTGTAACCAGCTCTTTGTCACCTCAGCTAATTCCTTTTCAAAGTTTCTTTTTCTCGTGTTTCTCCTGCTCCTTCTCCCTTCTCCTTTCTCCTCTGCCGTTTATCTCCGGACTCGACCTTGGGCTAAGACGTGACGCCATAGCAGTGCAGATCCGTGTGTGCGTGTTGATTAATGTGGCATTGTCCTCGACTTGCCCGAGCCCCCGAGCCTCTCCCCTTTTGCCCGGCAGTAGCCGAGACCCCTGCTGTTCATTTAAATAGGTATGTCAAATCAGAAAATAACGTACAGCTCCCCAGCCGGCAGAGAGCAATATTTTACCGGGACAAGAGGGAAAGAGAAAGAACGCAGACACACATATATACGTGCACACAAACCCAATCGCACACGCGCAGCATGCACACAAACATGTTTTAAATCCCAGTTTGTAATGCTGCATCTGTACACTACTAAAGAGAAAGCATTTTTCAGCATATTGAAAAAAAAAACATGGAATAAACAAAGTATACTGAAATTCTGGGTTAGTACACTGGAAACTGGACATTTTATACAGACATGATCTGTACAGTTAACCAAGAAAAGATGTTAAATCATAACACTGAGTACATTTGCATACACACAATAATCGGATAACTGCGAAAAAAAATCAGATTATGGCAATAATTTAAACTTAATCTGATTAATTAGAAAACTCAGGGTCTACATGAGGCAGACTGTAATCTAATTTCTTTTGAAATATATGATGTATGCAAAATGGAGTTCTACTGTTACTCTGCACCAACAAAACACTATCTGTCTGTCTGTCTGTCTATATTTATCTATCGATCTATCTATCTTATTTTATTTTTGTTACCGCACTAAATAACCTGATTATTGGGCTAAAATCCAGGCGCCTTCATCAGATTGCTAGAAATCTGAAAACAGCTTTAATCTTACGATATCATGTATTAGTATTATGCTGTTTATATGACCAATTAAATAATTTGCCAGAATCTGATAATGATCGTGTTAGTGTACATGGAAATGTATTCCATATTTTTCAAATGATTCTTGTATGACTTAGACTTGCACAACAAGAACTTGGACAAAGTGCAGACGTCGTTCTTATATTGCTTTATTCTGATATAATATTTCTCTCTTATTCCCTACTTTTAAATGCACATAAGATGCATAAAGATATTATTTTATAGCAATTTTTTTTTTCAAAAGCTGCTTTAAAATCCACCTTGTAGACATTGTGATGCTGTACAATGCTCCTTTGATTTATTGAATTTGAAAAGCTCCCAGCTCATATCAGCAAAGTGGCCTTGATTCTGTCTAACTCTCCTTTTCCTTTGCTTGGTTGAATTTCTCCGACTCCTTTTTACCGCCGTCTTTTTACAAATGTGTAATGTGCATTCCACTCATCTTACCCTGTTTCTCTCTCTCTCTCTTTTTCTCGCTCTGTCTATTTCTTTTCTATTACTCCTCTCTCTTTTTTTTTTGCACTGAAAATTGGTTTTTGCCCGATGTTTGCTTTTTTTGGCGAGCGCCGGTGGATTAGACGCACTCTATCAGGATGGAATTAAACAAACAGCTGCGGAATAATTGCGGGGGGAAATGAATTCTCGCGCGGCCGAGGGGAAAGGGCCGACGTGAGCTGCATGCGCGTGTGCGCGCATACACGCACACGCGCACACACGCACCCTGCCCCGCTTCGCTTCATCGCCATGACGCCTGACGGGCACTCCAGGCTCGTGGGCGCGATGCCAATTTAGACAAGAATGCCCGAGGACGCCATCCGGCTCTGCATGGCAGCTCCTCCTGCCGGGAGGAGGGAAGAAGGAGTGTGTGTGTGTGTGTGTGTGTGTGTGTGTGTGTGTGTGTGTGTGTGTGTGTGTGTGTGTGTGTGTGTGTGTGTGGATGAGAGAGAAAGGGGTTACGGCCCAAGTGCTCCCCAATTCAATTTCCCCCACACACAATTAAATCCAGCCAGGGCTGAAGAGACAGAGATGGGATCTGCCTTCATAATGGAGATCCCTGTATGTGTGTGTTTGTGCTTGTATGTGTGTGTGTGTTTGTGTAAAAAGATTTTAAAATTCATGTTTTTTTCCTTTCAAGGAATTCCCGAATACTTTTTTTTGTTTGTTTATTCATACTAGCTAAAGGGTCCATTTCCACTTGAACTATTTAAACGGGTGCATTTTTCCCCAGCTGTGTCTCACTTGAATGTATTTTGACCTTATTGTGAAACTGCCATATTAAACATAAAAAATCCAGTTTGTTTTAGTCCTTTTGCCTGTTCTTATGCTTTGAAATCCTTATTGATTTCAGGATATGTTTGGGAAAGTGTTGGCAATAGAGAAATATCAAGACAAGTTGAGAAGTAAAGGACTTTTTACTCAAGACACTAAACAGATGTGAGTACCACACTGAAATATTTCTAATGACATGTCCTGTTTGGAAAAACAATAACAATTTGAAACTTGTGATATGTTCTAATATTTTCCAACATTTTCTGCACTAATATCTATGTATGTGGTGGTCTGGGAAAAACCGATTGGATGTGACTGAGGCTGAATTCTGGCAATTCTGATGGATTTTTTTTTTTTTTTTTTTTTGCATATAATATACTTTGACATCTCAAATTAAATATATACAAAATTCTGTATCCAGTGGTTCCCAAACCTATTGGGGCAAACAACCCCGAATAGAAATTTTCTGCGACCCCAAACACTACATTTTTTTAATACCAGATTTATAATATAGGACTACTGTAACATTTTGAATATTATGATGTTCAAATAAACTAAATCTTATGTTTATCTGGAGGTTTAAAAGCGACATCAATTATAGATGGCATATCAGCGCCATAACATCCCTGTCGGTCAGATTTCTAAGTCGGACTGTACATGTTAAGAGATTTCATGCACAGCAATGTGAAACACACTGATGAGCTCTGTTTCTCTTTAAAACGTTCTAACGTTCTGACTGTTGTCATGATCTACATCACAAATCAAAAACTCTGACTTTACCTTCAAATGTAGTTACTAATCTAAAGAAACCAGAAGACTGCTAAGTTTAAAAAAAAAAAAGACTTTTTGTTAAATTTGAAGGCTACAGGACAGGTTTTTAACATTCAAATTAATTTGTCAGGATAGTGAAAAAGACTAAAACAGCATGTACACCCTTCATTTAAATGTGGCTTGTTCTAACATGTCTCCCAGTAACATTTCAAAATATAAGCACACCAAATCCCTCTTCATAGACAGAGTGATGCTTCTTATAATTAATGTTTAAAATAAAAGGAGAGGAGATTTTGAGTTTCTCTCATTACCCCATTCGTAAATAAAGTGACCTCACATGGGGTTGCAACCCTTAGTTTGGGAACCCCTGATGTAGACTGTGTGTTTTATTATCCTTCCATCTATCCTTCTAACTTTCTACTGACAGAGATCACATTAGGTAGATAAGGAGCCAGTTTAACAAAGCGCAAAACATCTGTAGGCTCTGAACAAAGGCGGGTTAAAGACGTAGTTTTCATGGTCATCTTTATTATTTTCATATTATATTTATTATGTGATAAATTACACATGGACAATTGGTGTGTTGGAATCTTTCAGTGGAGGCAGAATCTTAAAATGCTAGAACTTTACGTCTTTACTTCTGGTTGATGTAATGTATGTGCTAAAAACAAAGAACTGTTTTCAGGTACATTACTGGGGGCTGGATGGCAGGTGATTCAGTTACAAAGACCACCTGACTGGCTGTTTTTCAATAGGAACAGTGACTAAAGTGACATCTATATTTAGATCTATAGGAAAGATAGTTAAAAGGGATGGAAATTGTGGTCGAAAAGGCATTTGAGACCCGGCAAGAGCAGTCCATCAACAACTACGCAAAGATGATTATTATAGTAATGTTGTAGTAAATAAACTTCTTACCATAGTGGTGCACTGGTCCTACAGAGACATGGGAAAAGGTGATGTTAGATATGTTTGATATTATTTGCACTTTATATGAGGGTTTAGATTAAAATTTTGTGTTTGTGTGGGTGTGTGTGTGCGCTCAGCTCTCTTAGCGGTAGCCGGTGGCTGTTGAAGGAGGAGCTGGAGCAGTTACTGGTAGAGAATATCTCTGATCATGATGTAAGTGCCAAACATCCATCATACCATCTTATAAGCACTTACACAGCTGACACACTTTCTAAAGGTAACACAAGAGGGCGCTGTTTGAAAATTTCAAGTCAAGTCTGATTGAATGTCTTTTTCTTTGCCACTGCATTGTGTGTGTGTGTGTGTGTGTGTGCGTGTGTGTATGTGTGTGTATGTGTGTTTGCAGTATGCTCGGTTCCTGCAGCTGATGGAGAGGCTCTTGTCCATGCCCTACTGCGCTATGGAGGAAGAGTTTGTGCAGCGTTTCCGCCGGAAACTGGAGGTTCAGTCCAGCAAGCAAGAGATTCCCGAACTACAACACACTGAGGACGGAGTGGCCTTCAGTCAGGCTGATGGTATACACATATACACACACACACACACACACACACAAAACTGTTATTACTTTCACTGTCAGGACTGTGCATGAAACATTTTCACCATCACTACAGCCGTTAAGGTTCTACTCCCATTTGGGTTCTGAAAAAGTGCAGGTGTATAAAATATATATATATATATATATATATATATATATATATATATATACTCCAAGATATGTCAGAAGACATGTCAATGATCCTACCAAGAGAGGCTCTGCTCTCGGTCACACTCTCTCACTGCTCTTTCTTTCTGCCACAGGAAGGAGAAAATCATCCAAGGCCAGCGTCACACTCAGAGATCGGGGCTCTGGCTGTATCACAATCAATGGCAGGAACTATGTGCAGTATTTCCCCATTCTGCAGAACAGGTGTGTGTGTGTGTGTGTGTTTGTGTGTATCCCTGCTAAGATTAGGCTCTGGCCTAGACGGGTAGCACTGCGTTAGCAACGTGAGCTGGAGATGGATGTGATGACTCATTGGTTAAAGGTGAATCAGAAGGTCGGGGGTTCAAGTCACAGCACTGAATACAGTTATATCTATTATTATGCAACACATACAAAACCATGCATAGAATACACCTTGTCCTGGATATCAAGTGTAATAAAGTGGAAGGTGAAGCGAACTGAACCAAGCCTGCCCTAGAGAGGGACCTCGGACAGCACCACAAAAAAAGACAGAATGTAAACTTCTAAGTTCTAAGCTATGTTTCTCCTTTAACAAAAATAAATAGCACTTAGCTACTATTGAATTGTCAATTCTGATTAGAGATTAGGTTAGAAACCTGATTAGGTTAGAAAGTGATTAATTTTCTATAACAGTAGCTCTGACAGTAGTGCTGGCTGCAAATAACATGTTTTTATTAATGCACTCTTTCTAATACGTTTCCATTTCTATAGTAATGACTTAGGCAGGGATGCTCAACATAAACAGATTTAAAATGCAAATGCAAAGTGTGCAATTGTTGATATTGTGAAGTTTCCTGTACGGAGACATTTATTTAGCATTTAAAGAAGGAGTCTCCAGTGTCAGCACTGTAATTCAGAACAGAGTTCTCAGTAACATGACCAGCTGCACATTTACGTTTTATTAACTTCAAGAGAGAGGAAGAAAGTAGAGAGGCGAGGGAACATAACTATGAATGGATAAAAAGTATGACGTGCCATTCTTTAATAAATGAAAAATTGCTGTGGCATAGAAGGAATAAAACATTTCGGTATGTGCTGTTATTGAAAATTAATTCTTCAGGGTAGTAACACATGACACCACTCTGTGGTTGATTATTTGTCCTATTCCAGAAGGCCCTCTTATGTTTTATCCTTACACTTTGTTCTTTAATGAGCATTTTTATGCAGAATCATGGCATTGTAATTTGTGATAAAAGGTTAAGGAATTGTCCTGATATGAAACATTTAATATGGGTACTCTAGTCTGTTCTAGCCTTTATGCTCTTTAGAATGCTAAAGTCAAAGCCTTTAAAAGAAAATGTTCATACACAGCAGTTTTTCTCCTCACTATTCTATTGTATTTTTCCTTCCTTTTGTAAGTCTTGGAGGAAGGTTAATTACACAGCTGAGTGAGTAGTGGGCCTGCTCTTATCACACATTCCTAACCCATTGAAGAGGATGAGTGATGTTTTCTTGGTCTCAGAAGTGTGAGACGCATTGCTCTGCCTTCAAACTTGATGACTCGCAAGCACTTGGTGTATACATGCATGTAGTCGTGGATCATATCAGTGACGTCTGTAGTGTTAATATACTATGATTCAAGAATGGTGAAGGGGTCCTCAGTCCACTCTGGGGACCTACCCTTCAAATTTTTCCCAAGTTTTCCCTTCTCCCACCATACCAGAAAACTGCAAACGCTGTGCATCCTCGGAAGTAGAGTTCAGAACCACTGATACAAAGCAAATCAAAAGCAAATGGAGTGAATGTTAGATTACGTGCATGAACCTAGTTCAATGATAACAAAGCATCCATGCCATGGAGCCCTGCCTCCTCTATATCACCTACTGCAACTCTCAGTGTTGCAAATCTGCTCTACCCTGTGCTCAGTGAAAGATGGGAAACGTAGTGAGATATCTCACTCTCTTATCAGAGAACCAGGGTTACACACACAACCTTAGAAGCTATTTCAAACATTTGATATCTCAGTATGGGAATGATATGGGTGACCGCAAAGTGAAATAAGCTAATAAAGTTAATATAATGTAATACATTTTTGGCAGTAGCACAAATATCATGTGATGTCCATAGTACAGTGAACTCTCTAAGGCCACCAGGGCTGGGGATGTAACCTAATACGAATACATTATTCAGATCAAACAAATAATGTGGTCCCAACGGATACAAATCCCAAGTGGCACAATAGAAAATCATTCGTTCTATTGTTGGGAGATTGCAAGTTCAAATCCCCATGATGCCTTTCTGGAAGCTAAATTGGCCATGTTCTCTGGATGGGAGGGATAGCATACTATCTGTCAATCACAGAGACATTAGCCAGTTGTGGGCTCATGTATGCAGAAGAGGGCAGTTAGCACTTTCCTGTAAGTTCAAAAAGATGCAGTTGGCAGGGGTCATATGTCTCAAAGGAAACATACGTTAGCCTTCACCCTCCCTGGCTTGTATATTGGGGAGAAAAATGGGGAAAAATCCAGAAACAAACAAAAAAAGCAAAGAAAACTTGCCAGTAATTAATTAGAAAAGTAGTTTGTTTATATTTTGGGAAAGAGAACCAACTAAATTCAATAGAAAATATTGCTGGTAGGTACAAATAAAAATAAAGTGAGATTACAAAAAACACTCCTGCAGAATTCATAGGCCATGCTGTTAGTGCTGGCATTTCTACCTCTGTGGTTTTAAAAGTGGTAGAGATAGTGGTAGCGTTCATTTTTGATAATAAAAAAAAACTTCAGATTTAAGACACTTCAGGTTTAAATCCAGATACAGATAGATTGGAGCACTAAACAGACACCGATACAGGCATTGCTTTACACCCTTACACCAGGAGTCTAAGTCCTTAACCTTTTAAGCTAAGCCTTTTCTAGTCATCTAGTAGGACCTGGTCGGCTTTCCTTTATGAGGAACACGTCAAAACACAAAAATCTGATTGTTCCTATAAGCCTTCTTTCGTGTGTGTAAATGCAAAAAAACAAGCATAATCTTTGTTCTTCATTGTTCTTTTTCCTTTGACAGTCTTTCTAGAGAGACAGTATTGCATGTAATGGACAGAAATGAATTTATCTTATCTGTCTCTTTTAGAGAACAGCTGATGTTCCCACTACACTTTGTGGACATGTTGGGAAGGTTTGATGTGGAGGCCAGCGTGGAGGGTGGCGGCCACTCGTCCCAGGCCGGCGCGCTGAGGCTGGCCATCTCACGAGCGCTGCTCAGCTTTGTTTCTAATGGAGATGTGGAGAACATGAGGCAAGGTGAGTGTGACACACACACACACACACACTGCTCATTTCTCTCTAGTTACAGTCTCTAGTCTCAGCTTAAGTACATGCACATGTGATATCTTTTGTACACTTTTCTGGGCATAAGCTTCAGGATCTTGAAGGTTAAAATATGATTTGCTTGGATTAATAGACTTCCGTGTACCAGTCAGTCAAATTTCTGTTGTTTATAGGTTTCATTGTTTATTGAAACAACTTATGGGACTCTCTAGCAAGGGCCAGAAGTCTGGCTTGTATACTATTCTAGAGGATTTATGAATATATTTTATTGTGAGTTTTCTACCAACTGTCCCTAACAAGTGTTCGAATTTAGCAAACCTCTGATCTACAAACCTATCTTAAAGTATGATCTTGGTTACTAGATTAGTATATAGTAAAAACTACAAGTACAAGGTAGTAGTTTGCAATTTGAGAGGCAGCTTGTGACAGCAGCCAAGACGGATTTTAAGGAGAAGCTAAGAGAGCTTTTGTATGACTCTCCATGCCACTCTACAGTGACAAAAATGCATCCCAGAATAGCTGGTGTGAAATTTTACAAGTTGACATGGAAACCTACCAGCAAGGGATGGTTCAGCTCCAACCTGCCCCCTAGTGGTTATAGCATTTAATTCTATAGAAGGACTAAAGACACTCATACACACATATACATGCAGTTATAGGTATGTGTAACACTGGCCTAAGACACTCTGTCTCTCTCTCTCCCTCTCTCACTTTCACCTTTTTTCCTATTACACTATTACAGATAAACAGTCTCTCTCCTCACAGAATCTCTTCTCCAGTTACAGACAGAATCTTTCTTGTGATACACAGGCATATATAGTCAATCTTTGTCCTGTATTTAAAAGCCAATAGAAAACTTCCTAACCAAGAAACACTTCAATGTTTTTTAAAATCTCTTGCTTTCAGCTGGTCTGCTGACACCTGACCCCAGAATTAAAGAGAGAAAGAAGCCCGGCCAGGCTGGAGCACGCAAGAAATTCACGTGGAAAAAGCGCTAACCGGTAGCAGGCACTGTGGATCCAACATCAACATCTATCACACATTTATTCACAAACTTATTTATACATCCAAGGTCCCGAAGCCCCCACAGAATTAAAATCCAGTGGACGTATCTCTTGCAGTCTGCATTGTTTGTATAAAAGAATCATGTCTATTGCAATAAACTAAATGTTTTCATCTAAGCTTTGTTGAAATTTTGTTTTTGTACCACAAAAGGGCAACCAGCAAAGCATCAGTGCATTTCGTGAAGCACAAAAAGGAAAAATTAAAGCAATAAAAACATTTAGTTATACTTAAAACATGTTTAAGTTGAAAGATGATTTCACATAAATCCCTGTTTATAGGCATTATATGTGTGTATAAATTATATACACAGTAGACAGCAATTATTGCAAGAGGTAATTTTGATGGTAATTTTCATGTCATTTCTGATTTTGGTAATATAACATTAAAAGGTCATTTTATTCTTCAGTTATAAATGTAAGAATATGTTAATTATGATGGTTGCCAATAATTCTGGAGTTGACTGTGTATATAAACATTCGTAATATTCGCCTAAATATGCTGCCTTAAAGAGACATCCAGAGCCCTTATGTAACAAATAAAGCACTTGGTGACATGCTGTTATAGGAAAATAATCAGTGACAGAGTGGTGTGATGCCCAAGGTGAAGAGGAGCTTGTCAATTTTTCAGCAACCCTGTTTTTCAGTGTTTTCCAGTGTTTCCATGGTATAGTGGAAGGGTTAACCAAAAAAAAAAAAAAAAAAAAATCACCTTCCATTGTAGACCATGCCCACTTCCTGTTTTAATCCGAAAGGAAACAGATATGAATATTTTGAGCACTAAATAGATACAGATAGAGATAATAGCATTTTGTTACACACCTAATAGAAATGATAATGTATTAGAAGGAGTGCATTAATATAAATAATGGAAATACTGTCCGAGCCATGCTTTTATAGGAAATTAATCACCTCTAGATCAGTCAGGATCAAGAATTCAACAGCTCTGTGCATAAAAAAAAGTTACACTTTATCTCTACCTGCAGTCCTCCCAGAATTGAGTGCTTCACGTTTGTGGCTAATAAGGTTTGCTCTTTCTGGAGTATTCAGAGTATAACTGTCAATGCTTTTTTGGACTAATAGTGATGGGAATTCTGTCTCTTTTCAGTGTCACATCATTTGACTCAGCTCTTGTGGCTCCCAAATGCATTATCACACATCCATCCATTCTCTGTACCGCTTATCCTACACAGGATCGCAGGGAGCCTGGAGCCTGTCTCAGGAGACTCAGGGCACAAAGTGGGGGACACCCTGGATGGGGTGCCAGCCCATCGCAGGGCACAATCACACACCCATTCACACACTACAGATAATTTGGAAATGCCAGTTAGCCTACAACGCATGTCTTTTGACTGGGGGAGGAAACCAGAGTACCCGGAGGAAACCCCTGAAGCATGGGGAGGACGTGCAAACTCCACGCACACACTCCACGCACATGGTGGAGGCAGGAATTGAATCCCCAACCCTGGAGGTGCGAGAGTAACCTGCTATTATTATGCATCATTTTTTTATAAACTGGAAAAAATCTGAAATATTCTGACCCCTGATTCTTCTTCTTTGCCAAACTAAAAGTGATAAAAAGGTGTTTCATGAAATAGTATTCTACTTTCTAATCAACAAAACCTTGCATTGCAATTTGTCTAATACAGTAAGAATCCATGCATTAATTTTATTGAGCCTGCTGTGTCTATGCTTCATTAGTAAGATCCATTTCCATTTATCCTGATCTCCTCCTTTAATACACGACTACAGTATAAATTACAATGCAAGGACAACATTGGAAAAATGACTCGTATACACGAATCGGCTCTCAGTTCAAAGAATCGACTCATGACTCTTTGGGGTACAGCGAGTGTTTTTGCAGCTGAGTCAGGAGTATTCGACGCTAGATGAACAGAGCAGTTCAGTGAGAGGAACTGCAGAAAAAAAACATAAAAAGTTGAGTGTTTTTAGTGAATTTTAGTGAAAGAAGGTGTTGCTGGTGGTCAGAATGTAGGAGAAGAAGCCGGCGCGTGTCCCTGTGCGCTGTCAGCCGCGCGCGCATCCTCTCTCCTCGCGCTTCAGCCAGAAAGCGCGCGTGACGCCTGCTGAGGCGGAATGACCAGAGCCGGAAGTGTCTCTCTGTTTTTCAAGTTTCTTTTAACAGCACGACAGACGAAAAGGTCTGGAGAGTCTCGAAAATGGCTAAAAAGGGTCTAAAATGGCTCACTGACCGAACTACCAGTCTGTCGCCTTGTTACAAGGCGAAGGAAACCAAACGCAGGCTGTAGACTCCAAATCACGTCAAGCGCGAACACACAGGTGAGTATTAACACTAAAAGTATAAATGTTTAGGATTAGCACATACTACCCTACTACATAGTATGTAAAACTAGTACACGAGAACTTGGACATAGTAATTTTACATACTGTTTACTGCAGTAGTGCGGTTTTGGACCAGGTGCTAGCTATTAAATCTCTTGTTTTCAAATCTCGCGAGACTCAGTGACACCATCAACGGATTTAACGGTCTTGATCATAATATAGCCTAAAGCATTTATTTCATTGATATGGCTGATATCCTATTTCCTTATAACAAACAATTGAGATTGTTTAATGCAATGGAAATTAATTTTTTTTCTGAGGATTAGGTGTGCTGCTTGTCACAGCCTCCAGCTATACACAAAGCACTATTTTTGGATATACTTTTTTTTTTTTTTTCTCACCCTGAGAGCTCTTGTTGCCATGGAGCTGCTCTCCAGTTTCCTTGGCAGCAAGGGACAGGAATTCAACACCTTCATTCCTTCATGGCACAAAACCTTCCTAATCTTTATTTTTGTGTATGTGTGTGTTGTGTTTTCAGAGCTCTGACTCTTCTTCTGAAGAGGACTCTGCATTCTCCCAATCATCCTCCATGATGCGGTTGTGGATCAGCATCATAGGCAGACGGCGCTGCATCACTGTTATGAAGCAAGCCGGTTTTCATGGTATGATCTCACACATACATTATAGAAATATGTCTGTGAGATTATAGTCACTTCAGAATTCCTCAGCCAATGGAAAAATCCAGCTTCAGCCAAGCTGGTTAAACATGGGAGACCATCTTCGTCAGATGGTCAGTGGTCACGTCTATGTAGACATGCTATTTTTAAGGAAATAACACAAAAGGAAGGCTATTAGAAGTTTAAGCCAGGTTTACGCTGTACAGTTTTCAGATTGTAAACTGCTGTTCCAGACCAAAAATCACACATCGTAAAAGAATTCTTTGGTTGTGAATTGTAATTGGTGATATCAGAACACATTATCGGACATGCTCACCGATTTAGTGCTGTTGCAAATGACTGACATAGATCTGGCAGTGTCAGAAATTTTTATATTAATGAAAATCTCAGTGACCGCTGCTACAACACTTATTGGCATTGGATGATGCGAAACTCGAAAACACTGAATGAAACAAGCGATGATTTAAAACACTGACTTGCCCACATGAATTAATATAACATTACCAGCCTACCTGCCTGGCCCCTACAGTGAGTTGTAAAGCTACCATGCATACTAATGGACAGGAATAAATATCCTTATTACCTCAAGGTTAATTGAAGAATGGACATTTCATGTTGTTATTTTACTGAGCCACAAACCGCAGATCCATCGTTAGAGGATCTTCATCGTATAATCTGACGTGGAGAAGGTTATCACACAGTCTGTTATAGATTTTATTGGAAACATCTCATACAGACTGATGAAATCACGCAGTATAAAACAGACTAATATATTATAATATATTATAATAAGGACCTGAGAAAATAACTTCCCAGCCGGAAAAGATGGTCTACCAGGCTTGTCCTTTGGCCTCTGGTAGCTTGTCAGACTAAGCTGGATTTCTCAGCAGTATTAGATTTAGGTTGGAACTAAAAGTAGCTCTTCATGGTGAGGAAAAGGTTTGAACAACCCAAATCCTCCAGCCTGAATCCTGAGTCAGCTATGCAGCTATGAAGGCACTGCAAAATATAATACGGTTTTATGTCACAAATGCCTTTACGTTTTCAGGTTCCAGGCTTTGTTGTGTTTTTTTTTTTTTTTTTTTTTTTTGGTTAATCAGTAACGTCTATTCCCCAAACCTGCTCTATTTTGTAACTTAGAACTGCTCTCTTATCCTCTATCCTCTAGATGCAGAAGAATGGAAATCCTAGACAAGGAGAAGGAAGCCGACTGGTTTAAAGTTGCTCCTGATTTGCTACCATCTTGACCATCATGGTGGTCTGCAACATCAGTTCAGGATGTGGTCTACCAGAACATCACACACTCAAATATGTAACAAATGTCACTGGGCTTCAGGAAACCACAAACTCTCCTTTACCCATCAGCCTGAAGGTCGTGCTGTCTGTTGTAATGGTGGTCATCATCGCCATCGGTTTTCTCGGAAATGCCATCGTCTGCCTGATAGTTTATCAAAAGCCGGCGATGCGTTCTGCCATCAATCTCTTACTAGCCACACTGGCTTTCAGCGACATCATGCTCTCACTCTTCTGCATGCCTGTGACTGCTGTTACCGTGGTGTCCGATGACTGGCGTTTCGGAATGGACTTTTGCCGCATCACGCTCGTGCTCTATTGGCTCTTTGTTCTGGAAGGCGTGTCTATCCTGCTGATCATCAGCGTGGACCGCTTTCTCATCATCGTGCAGCGGCAAGACAAGCTGACGCCGAGTCGTGCTCGCCTGCTCATCGCCGGTTCCTGGTTGCTCTCCTTCTGCTTGGCATTGCCTGCTGCTGGCAGCGTGCCAACTCTTAAAGCTTCACGCTGCGTTTTGGGCTACATCGAGTCCCCTAACCGCGGCTACACACTGCTGCTGGTCAATGCTGTCTTTTTCGTGCCTGTGAGCGTCATGCTGGTCTCCTATTTGCGCATCCTAAACACAGTGCGCCGCAACGCCTTGCGTGTCCACAACCACACCTTTCCCAGTCCTGAACATGGAGGGAAAGTGAGTTTGCCGGTTCTACGGCGCCCCCCGCAGCTCAGCGTGGACATGAGCTTCAAGACGCGGGCCTTCACCACAATCCTTATCCTTTTTGTTGGCTTTTCTGTGTGCTGGCTGCCCCACACAGCGCTCGGCCTCTTGGCTGCTTTCAATCACAAGTTCTACACGAGTAACGTGTTTTACGCAGCAAGCGTGGGGGCGCTGTGGCTCAGCTACATGAAGGCTGTGTTTAACCCTGTGGTGTACTGCTGGAGGATCCGCAAGTTCCGTGAGGCCTGTGATGAATTTGTGCCCAGGAGCTTTAGGATGCCCAGGCTGAGGGCACGAGGTGGGCCCAGGGTTCGTCCCTGCAGCATCTACGTCTGTGCTGAGAGCCAGTCAGCCATGTGACACTTTGCCAGACATGATGTTACTTGGACTTTTAGTAATACGCAATCATTCATTCATCTTCGGTAACCTCTTTATCCTGGACAGGGTAACAGTGGATCTGCATACACCCTGGTTGGGACACCAGTCCACTGCCGTGCACCATTTGCACACACATTCACACTCATCCACACCTAGGGGCAATTTATCTTAGCCAGTCGACCTACCAACACGTCACTGGGAGGTGGGAGGAAGCTCACACAGACACAGGAAGAACAGTGTAACAGACATAACTCGAACTCAGGATTGAACCAGGGATTTATTTAAATTTATTTATTTGTTATTTTTTTTAATAGAAACAGCTTAACAGCTCATATTAGAAGCATCTGGTTCTGTGTAGCAGTGAGGCGCTACACGCAACCAGCTGTTTCTATATAAAAATAAATAAATAAATAAATAAGTTGCTTGAAATTCACCTCTGACCAGGTCTGGGTTACCCAAAAGTATCACAATGCAAAGGTCATGATTTTCATTTCAGACTTTTTTAATATATAATATTTGACTTAGAATTTTCCATCTGGACTTCTATTTTTTCCAGTTTGGATTATATTTATACCAAATTTACAGGTGGGTAATATCACAAAAATATCACACTGCGATAACTAAAGATGTAATGACGACATCTTGGTTTTGTAATTTGCTAAATAATTATATTTCATGATAAAGCACCGACAAAACAATGGAGCCACTTTATGAAAAACTATACAGTTAAGTGCAAAATGAAGAAGAAATGAAGATATTTAATGTATAGTATCAATATATTGAGCGTATCAGTTCAAAGGTTTACATATCCCTTTTAAGGGTGATATATTTCCTCATTATATAGAATTATACTATTATACAAGTATATATATATACACTTGTATACCCTTTGCCTTTAACTAACACCAATCATACTACACCTCAGTGTAATATGTGGCTCTGCATAGCCCAACATCTTGCACATGTTTATTGACCTTCTTGACCTTGATATTTTATATCTCTGCTGGACGCACACACTGCCTACATCAGGTCTGGAGACTGAGAGGCATGGCACAACCTCCAGAATAGTTTTGCCTTGTGTTTTGGTTTGCCATTTTCTTTAACATTGCACTCAGTTCAATTTTTTTTACACTTTGGAAATCAGTGTTTTAAAGACAAATTATAAATAGAGGTACTTTTTCTATTTAGAAACCATAGTTTCATACTTCGCCTTCAACTGTAAGTTTAGAGATAATACTTAACAAGGAAACAGACAGAAATGCATATACACCTGATGATACCGATGATACTCAGGATGTTAATATATAGTGATATTGAGATCATTACCTCTTATCGTTCAGCCCTAACCCCACACACACACCTTCAGGTGGGTACAGATGTAATCTGAAGTATTTTGGCCTGCTGATAAAACTGAGCCTTAAATGTCTGAGCCTTAAATGCTCTCATTAAAGGAAAAATCCACCCTGAATGACTTTAATCATTAATCTTTCTAATTAACCTGTAATCTTCAGTGTGATTTCACTTGTAATGGAATTCTGAGTTGACATTTTTAACTTAAACATCTTTCATTGACATGATGTTCTGTTTTCATGTTGCGATGTAGCCGCGCTTTAGTCCTTTATACTATCCAGCTCTCTGACCTCCTCATCTGTACACTCTGTTCAAACAGATAAGGTTCAAAAGTTACAACGCTCAAGATAACACCGCCGTCAGTGCCACCATGCTCGTCATCTTGTAGCTCGCTAACTGGCTGAGCCAAGTCTGTGCCGTAATTCAGTGCAACTCCATTACTGCCACACTGGATTTCTCATTAATATGACATTGCACATTGAAACATGCTTGAAAATGGTGAGTGAGAAAAGAAGCTCTTGCTTTTTTTGTTTTCAGGAGCTAACAGCGAAACCTGATGGCTTTCAATTGCATATGAGATTTCTTTCCCCCCTCCTATTAAACATCATTATAACTGTGCTAGCAGTTACAATGCAGTTATGTCCCCCCTATGACATCACAGCAGCACACAACTTCTGACCTCTCATGGAAATAACGAAAATACATCAGCAACATGGCTAAAGACATCACAACAATTGCACTATAAGAACATTTAATGTGTTTCAGGGTGGAGTTTTCCTTTAAGGTTGCTAATGGACAAGCTGCAAGACACAGATGTAAATATGTGTTATAAGTTATGTACTAAAAGATGCACAAAAACTCACCTCTAACATAAGCAGTCATGTTTATTAAAATGGACATCTTTACATTTTGTACATTCCAACTACACGGCCATCAATTTACAAAGCGACAAACAATTATAAATACAGTATGTACACATGAGTAGATATGCATTTATAAAATACTCGAGTGGGTAGAAAGATGCAGACGGAGTCCATCTGCAGTATTTAGGGTCAGACGGCTGTAGTTAGATGTACACACGTGATCAGGGAGAGGAATTTAAGAGAGTTTGTTACATGTAAGACCAGGTTAAGTGTTGCATGATAACATTCAGGGCCGGGTTTATCAAAAAAACAAAAACAAAACAGCACTGTCATAAAAACCATTATCATCGGAATCATTCTAACAGATAATCATAACTCTACAGTGCTTTTGGAAAACCAGGCCCTGGATTATAGACACTGTCAAACAATCGCACAGATTTGACATTAAAAGACGTGTGAAGATGTTATTTCCATTATCTTTCCTGTACACATTGAGTTCATTTGTTCAGTTGTCTATGCATAACACTTTTTTTTCCCTTCATTTTTGTACAGTGAAATCTGCAAATGTTTACATTCAATAAAAGCTGAGCCTGAACCAGTCCCTAAGCAGGTGTGAGTGTCTCTCCACGAGCAGGTGTGTGTCTTTGGTTCCTGCCCATGCACTGGTTTAGTATTGACATTGTAGGCAGTGGTTATACTGTGCTTGAGATTTTAGAACGAGCCTTCGCCAGGGGCATCATCCTTTTGCTCTCACTCCCAGTCTCTCACACTTTTACACTAAAGCACCCATGCATTCCCAATCTACATATGCATGTCACAAAATATATTCAAAAACGTACTAGTTATTAGACTGCAAGTCATAATCTTGCAAGACCTCTGCTGCATTCATTATGCTATTCAATACCTTTAAAAAAACCTAAACAGTCACAGCTTAGCATTTATAAGACTCACAGCTCAAATGAAGGACTTGATTAGAAATGTGCATATGCATATCTGCAATTCGTTTGCAATCATGGACGGACAGTTCTCAGACGAGTGTGTTCATCTGCTCTGTTATGTAGCATGAGAAGCTGTTTGAAAAGATGCACTGGCTTCACGAGTCTCAGAGGAAGCATGTTAGGGGAAAGCTAGCCAATGAGTGGGGATTGGCAATGACTAAAACTGTGAGAAAACATTTGAATCTATGTTCCTCATTCATTACAAAAAAAAAAATCATATTACTGAGGCTAATTAACATTGGATTCAGACCAAGCGAATTTTAAGTCTGAGAAATACAAATGTGGTTCTTGATTTGTGCTCATCACATATCTACTAGGGATGTAACCGAATATGAAATGAACAATGTGTTCTAAACAGATACAAATACAGGCACATTATTCATTTTTTTTAAAGCTTGCCAGAAATCTGGTTGAGACTAGAGGTGTGCATTGGACAGGAATCCAATGGGAGGCAATAAAAAGTCATGAGAACAGGTTTTTACTTTCATGCGGATGGAAAGACAACGAAAGAACAAACTGATTAAACGTGAACATGATGCATTTACAATGTTCATTCATTCAACCTAACTGTCTGGTCAGGATTGTTGTGAATTACCCCCCTAATATCTACATATAAATAATCTAGCTTAAGTATATTTATGATTTACTTTTATCCAAATTTTAACTATGAAATTAAAAATCTATTTATTTTTATTTTTTAAATTTGGACAGAAATATCTTGCAAGGATTTTTTTTTTTCTTAAATAACAGTTTCACTGTCGGGACAGATGTAAAGAGCAACTTTGGTGTTCTGTCGATGAAAATATAAAGCAAAATACATGCTTATCCATGAAGTATAACCATGTGGTTTTTGCTTCTGAGTGTTTGATCACGTCAGATACAATGACGTAATGATACAATGATCCGCTATTAGATCAGAAAGTACAAGTTGTTAGACTAACAACGCAATCGACTGCCAACAAAACGTTCTGTTAGTGTTATAACAATATAGCGTAGCAGACTCCCTGACTCTGCTCTTTTTAAGTCATACCATTTTTAATGGATTCTACTTTTCTAAATTCTTTTGTTACCCATTTCTTAGAAAAATTCGACCAGTTAAACATGATCTGTGTTATCGATGCAAAAAGTGGAAGCGAGGAACACAAATAGATAGCATCTCATCATTTCATATATTTCTCAGTTTCCCTTACACATACACTCATTCACTCAAATGAAAATTCCATCTTTCTCTCAATCCACAACTCATCTCTGTAGCCAGACCCCAGTGCTCTGAGCGTTCTCGTTCGAGATGTGCGATGTGTGCACTCGTTCCTGGTTCCACCTCTCTTTCTCTCCCTATGCCCGTCTCCACCCAGGTGCCTTCAGCTGTCCAGGCCCAGGACCAGCAGATGCCCCCTGCAGTGCATTCCACTTCCTGCAACGTTCATGTGTGATTGCTGGTGTGGGCGTGGTCTACTTGTCGCTTTGTGGGCGAGCCCTTAAGCTTCTGGGTGGCACAGTGTGTGTGGACAGGTGTGCCACCTGGGAGGCACACGCAGTCTGGCTCACTGAAAGTGTTGTGGCACAGGTGGCATCCCTTTTTTTCCGACACAACGATTGGACCTCCTCGACACTTCAGCTGAGCAGAACAAAGATCAGAAATTATTCCTAAGACTGCATAACAGTAAATCAACCAGGTGCCAACATTGCTAACAACGGGCTTTTAGACACTTGATCTGATGACTACTCTCACTGCAAGTTTAGATCGTCTGTCATGTACAGAAAAAGCTTACTATTCATAAGAATACAGTCTACGATAACTGTGTCTATTCGCATATCACAACGTAGGTGCTCACACTGGGCCTCAGTTATCAAGCTGGATATAAAATGTATTTGTAAATCGTTCATATGAGCGTTTAGATGAGAAATTTGGCAATCATGAAAATCCTGTAAGTTCGGAAAAACGTTCGTATCCTACTTGTGCTCCTGAGTGTGTGAAAATTTACACATAAGAAGACTGACTAATAGGGCTACACGATATTGAAGGAAAATGTGATATGTGATACAATAATGCTATAAGATGTGTAAAATCAAAAAATCTATTTCATATATATATATATATATATATATATATATATATATATATATTTAAAAACTGAACATGACATAACCATCATACACGTTGCATGTTCTTTTGAGGAAAAGAAAGTATTGTCTGCTATCTGCGTCACCCTAAAACTTTGACTTATCGTAACTTTTTGAAGTATTAAAATCATTCAATTATCGCAAGCACTTGCAATACGCATTTCGTGATAATTATAATTGCAATATTTTGAGAAGTTTGATATACTGTGCAGCCCTACTCACTAAACCTCGACTTGATCGACTTCAAATCATATAATTTACATGGATAACTGCACTGTTATATAATGCTTTTGAAGTCAAATTGCTTATTTTTATTATGTTTACAGCATTTAGCAGACGCACTTATCCAGAGCGACTGAGAGAAGTGCTTTGTAGTCTCTATCAAATACACACCCTCATGCTAGTTCACCAAGTCAGGAACCTAGAGTACCATCGAGAACATTTTGGGAAAACCAGTTGTTTTATATTATTGCCATTAAATAAGAACATAAAAAAATAAAGAATGGGAGCCAAAATAAAGAAAGCAAGCCATAAATTAAGATAAATACAATTAATCATTCAGTTATAACAAAAAGAAATAGCGCTGTACAAATGGAGGACAGGTCGGTCTCCCTACACAAAGCCGTAAACCGTAAATAAACGCCTCAGCTGACGGAAGATTTAGCACTCACTTATTATTATTAATATTATTAAATATTTTTGTTAGCATAGAAGTGAGTCAAAATAACTTCCATTTCTGTCTTTCAGCCTTTACCCTAATTGTTTGTCTTGAACTTTTATGGAGTTTTGTGTGTCACTAAATGCAAATGAGCTGTGTTGGGAAAACGCTTTGCACTTTACAGGTGATCAACATACATACACGAGTACAAAGAAAATCAACATTTGTGAAATTTTTGTAAATCCAGCAGAAAATTTTTGTTGGGTTTGGCTTACACAAGCATATACACACAACTTTACTAAAAGAGTGATAAATGAGGCCCACCGCATGATAATGTTCCTATTCATATTCCTATTTGCTCATTTTCATTGTGTATTAAAATTTTCCAATAATCCCCTACAACATGGCCACTTTTTTGAAAAAAGGTATCAGCACTGCTATCTGACATACTGGCTTTACAAGGCAAAGGTAGTTAATATAGTGGAGGATTTAAAAAATAATAATAATAAAATAAAATTTTTTTTTTTTTTTTTTTTTTTTTTAAAAAGGTTAAATCTGCATTTATTTTCAGTGAACACCCCTGAGTAGTGGGTGGGACAGCAAATGATAACACTGCGTTGCGCTAAAATCTAAATGCTAATGCCACCATCAGTAACAGTCTATCTACACTACCTAGACCTACCACTTATTACTGAGCTACTGAGAAATCAGTTCATAAGGAACTGCAAGAGATCTGACCTTGTCATTTCTGATTATCAGGCAGTTCAGAGACGATTTAGGCAGTTAATCAAGACACACGAATTTCTGAGGCTGAAATTCTGCCCGATTCTGAAAATGGGCTCAAATTATACAGGGGGCCTCGTTTATAAATCTTTTAGTGAAGTTATGTGTAAATGTTTTCTTAGCCAAACTAAAATTCACACCAGATTTACAAAAGCTTTGGTAATTATGGCTTTCTTGCTACTCATGTACGTATGTTGATGAATGCCAATCACCCGTAAATTATCAAGCGCCTTCACAGCACAGCTTTAGTGCCCAAAAAAACTGTATAAAAGGCAAAGCTCACAGAGCTGAAAAATGATAACTAAAAGTAGTACATTATACTTCCACTAATGCAGCACAGCCACTGCAGCATGTCGCCTACCACAGGCACATTTACTCTTCTGTGCCATTTCTGTTGTCATAATTACATGGCTAGTCTTATTTGTCTTAAATTGTGGATTTGTTTTAGATTGCTTTCTTTTAAGTCAGTAATACCGAGTTTCACAAATTTTCTAAATTCATGTGTGTAATTGAAATAAACAAGCTATTAAACTTGAGAGTGTAATCTGGATATAAAAATGCAGTAACTGAATTATATTTGAAGCCGAAACCAATTTGAAGCCGATCAGTCGAGGTTTAAATTAGTGAATCTCCTTTACGTAAATTTACAAACTCAGGCACATGAGTAGGAAACGAACGTTTATTCTGAACTAACAGGATTTTCAGAAATACCACATTTCTTGTGTAAATGCTCTTATGAATAAATTAATTTGTATCTAGTTTGATAAATGAAGCCCAGTGTATGGCCTGGGTCACCATATGAAATTTATTATAACCATAAGCTTAGTGTCTCAATATTCAATGAACAGACAAAGGATTATCCCAAATCTAACCTATATCTTAACTAAAGCGAAACTGGGATTTAAAAAAAAAAAAGCTAATGTAAAATATTCATATTGTGTTGCAATGTTCATTTAAGTTCATCTGGGTACACTTGTTTAAAATGAAGAACTACAAAACAGCTCAAACACACTCTTGAACTCCTACAAACTCACCCTGTCGTGGTGCAGCTGCAGGTTCTCAGCTCGCGCAAGCCCCAGTGCGATCTGGGATGTGTGGCGAGCGTGCATGCTGGCCCTCACAGCCCCACACAGGAAGGGGCGGAGCAATGGTAGAGACCACGCCTCAGGAAGAAGTTCCAAAACCTTTGGGGCATCAAATACCTCAGAGTGGCGGTTCAGCAAGTCTACAGCCTCCACAGTCCGCGGCCCTCCGGGCACATCCGGGTCTAAATAAACACGTAGCAGCTGATGGAAAATTTCCCCACGTTTTTTGTGATCATGAGCCTCAGATGCCCATTTGCAATATTCCTGTGCAGCTGCAGAGTTCTTCAGCTGGTGCACCAAGATATGTAGTGCTTTATCATGCTCCTCCAGTTTACCATGTAGTGTCGCTCTCTCCATTAACAGCAGCTCCGAGTCCTGCAGTTTACCTGCAGAAACACACAAACAGCAGTGTAAGCATTCATGTATCTGGGAAAAATCTATTACGCTCCAGTCATAGATACATCTAAAATACAGCTCTTGGCATGAATGGTCACCTTGGCGTTGATATTTAGCAAGGACTTGTCAAGTGTAATAAATAACTAGATATACAACTGACTAAATAAACCAAATAAGTAAGCATCTATCTATTAGAGGTGGACTAATACGTAAATTAGGAAAAATGCTACAGTAAATGAAAAACTTCTGCAAGTTCGTTTCCATGGCAATGACAAGTATGCTACAGGTATGATATAAGATTATCTCAAGATTATTTACTAACACAATGTTATAATACAAGTTTGATCCAATTTTCACCTGATGTTGCCTGCTCTATTAAAATTAAAAAGTTATCTGGTTTTGACAATCTTGTTGCATCAGCACAAAATACACAAATATTTTTGTGATTTTTGAATAAAACATGACTGGGCATGCTGTTCTAAGAAAATAAACAATGATGGGATGGTGTGAGGCAGCCCCAGTGTGAAGAAGAGTTACTGCTGCCACTCTGAAGTGGATTATTCTCCTATAACAGCACGTCCCAAAGTTTTATAGTTACATTTAATGTTGTGGCACAAGTTAGTTCCTGTTATCACTAAAGACCCTCACCAGCCTCTCTCTTTTTTGTTAATAAGACAAAAAACAATGTAGCTTGTCATGTTACTGAGAAACCGCAAAGCCTGTCCTAAAAACTTTAATGCGTCAGGATACTTAAGGTTACAGTTTTACTTCTGACTGTTATGAACTGCTGACACTGGAGACTCCTTCCAAAAGTGCTAAATAAAAGTCTCCACAGTCAACCATATCAATAATTACCTTTTTTTTTTTTTTTTAAATTGTGGAGCATCCACCATATAAGTCCCCATATAAGTTGTTACCATAGAAACAATAACATATTTAAACCTGTATATATATATATATATATATATTATATCTATTTTTTTTTTACAGTATATCTCAAATACACACATCCTCACCCAGTAGCAGCTGGACTCTGTACAGGTTGGACTTTCTCAGCAATCTCTGCAGTTTCTGTCGGGCTGAAGAGAGCTGCTCCTCTGTGGCTGAGGTTCGAGAGATGAGAGCGAGCACTCGGTCGGCATACAGCACAGCTAGGTGTGTGTGGTACTTCTCTTTCTGCATGCAAGTATACACACAAGATGAAGCAAAGCAAAAACTAAGCGAAGTAATTCATGTTTAACTTTTCCTAAGACAAAATACCTCATTGGCCAAAGTCATTCATGTTCAATTTTCCTTCATCGGTCATCAACAAGAAAAGTGAAACACCCTTATAGAATGTCTAACATTAGAACAGAATGGGCTTCATTTCATCTCACAGCTTGCAAAACCAAAGGTAGAAGTACAAGATACAATACTTTACAGTGTGCATATATATCCTCCTGTTATTTATCAACAAGTGACAGTTGAATAGGCTACACTGAGGAAAAAGGAGCTCCAACCTGTAACCTCCTCTCTAGAACCACGTGTTCCAGGTACAGAACTAGAGCCTGGTTGTGCTTCTGTAGGTAGGTGATCACTTCGTCTGGGTTCAGCTGCCTGGTCTGCTCTTTAGAAACAGGTCTCTTAGTGAAGATCCTCACTCCAAGCTATTACAAAAAGAAAAAACAACACATCATATACAGTACAGCAGTTTACTGAAGACTTGTTAGTTTATAAGGGTTGAGGTCTTATATTAGCATTTTTTTCTGGAAATTAAAAAAATTCCAGGTTCATCTTAAATTCTGACATTTTCTACTATATCTAGTTATTTAAAATCTGGTCACCAGTAGAAGTAAAAAAGGAGAAAATGCCAGTTCCACTGAAAGGCCGTGACACACTGCTGCATATATATTTATTTGTACATTATATTTATTTCTCATTACTGATTTAATCTATTTACTGTAACATGTAATAAGTGAAATATAAGAATAATAAATATGAATACATTGAAAACTACGCCTGCCTTTATTCATAGCTGTACTAGTTATACTAGTTCAGTAATGATAAAACAAAACCTTTATATATTTAAGTCTATCATATGATACAGCATGGACACAAAAGATAACTCTATTGATAACTAGGGATGCATCAATACCATTTTATTCAGGCCGAATACACGTTTTTGATACTAGCTGATACTAATACTGATAACCTACTTAGTATTAATTAATCAGGAACATCACAGAATATTTTATTTAGCTCTGGTTATGTTTAAATAGTGGCCATGAATAGTGCACATGTGTCCGGTCATGCACTTAGCCTACTAGACTCGTTCTTTAGCTTCACTGAGTTGGAATCCCTCCTTGTCAAGGACTGATAGTCGCTGATCATCAAGAACAATATACTGGGTAAGAGCTCTTATTTTCACTCACCTAGTGTTAGTCTTTAGACATTGTTTCACTCCTAGCCAGCGTTTGCTGCAGCATTGGTTGCTGCCATGTGCCACTAGTGATGAACTCTTTTTCATCTTTAAAATATTATATAGAATTATTTGTATTGTAGGAAGATGCTGTAGTTCCTCCTCTTGTTATTTTCACAGTGCACAGTTTGCAGTCCTTAATCATAAAATACGTTCACATCATTGTCATTTTGTGTCATCTGTGAGTAGTGCGACACGGCACAGGAGGACTTTCACATAGTATCAGCTGGTATCGGATGTTGGTATTGGTGCATTTTTTACATGTATGAATATGTAAGTGAGCACAGGATCAGACCATATTGGTATCGATGCATCCCTAATGACAACCATACTGATTGGTACAATTTTACAACAATCAGTATGTGCTCACCTTCTGGTCCTTCTGTAAGGCCCAGTCTGCATACTTCCACACAAGGTCCAGGTTCTTGCAGGAGCTCAGGAAGTCCACAATATACTCAAACAGATCAGCACGTGTGGAGTCTTGAAGGTCCCCATTGACAACTCGAACCCACAACTATGAAACACAGGGTGAAGTTTGTGTTCATGAAATCACCAACTGAAATGCAGGATTTATTTCACATATAAAAATAATGTATTCTTCAGTAGTATCAACTACAAAAAATTTTATCAGTTTTTTTATTTTAATTTAAATCATTTGGGGTGAACTAAGACTTGTGTTACTACCTTAAAGCAAGGCTTGTAAAGACACTGCTGGAGTGTAAAAGCCAGATACCAGACAGCTATTAGTTATATTGATATAAGCTAGGTCAAACATATAGGATTAGGCTGTTATATTAACAACAAATATAATATAATATAATATGATATGATATGATATGATATGATATGATATGATATATGATATGATATGATATGATATGATATGATATGATAGAATAGAATAGAATAGAATAGAATATAAATACTAAACAAAACTCACTCTAAGTCAGTACTAGTGATGTCCCTTCTGCCTAAATTTAATATTCGGAAAATTTATCTCACTTTTATCCTGTGAGCTTCATATCTGACCCACTCCCACCTGCCTGAGAATAAAATCCACCTGCTCTCAGACTTACTTTTAGTTCTGATTCACAGCTCTAACTTCGAAACCACAACAGTCACAACTACTTTCTCATCGAAATACTGCCAAACTGGCTTTTCTTGTTACTATATTCTCACTGACTTCATGTGGATGGTGTAAGGAATAAGTGAATAGTGATTTCAGTATTTGAATATTGTGTCTACGTTAAGTGAGTACTTGAATACACATTTACATTCCAAGTCAGCACCCTTTCTTTTTATGAATATGGCTTCCTGTAGATGTATATGTATATAAATACCTGTAGAGCAGCAGCATCCTGGCCGTTGTAGTGATACAGGAGCCCGAGTGCAAAGTACCTGAAAAGAAATACCATTAGCCTGAAACTCCCACACATGCAATTATTACTTAGCAAGGCCAAGCTACTGTCAACCAGTGACATTTATCGACGGTTTAATCTCAGTGTTGTCATGGCAACAGCAGATTCTTCTACAGCAATCAGTCCGAGGGCAGAAGGGGACAACTCCTGCATAGCAATGTTTCAACACAAACTGATACTGAATCCCAGTAGGTAGAAGTACCACAAATGTTCCCTATAAGTGTTGCGTGGCATTTAGACGAATAATAGGATTTATATTGTACGTAGCAAGCCTCCACAGACACAGGCTCCCTTCAGTGACAGTACAGATATAGACACAGTGTTACAGTACACTGGATATACATAGCCTGAAACTGAATCCAAATGAACCCCTTTAATAGACCCAGATTAATAGACATGCACAGGATTACGCCTGAATCATGATCCGTCCATAATGGCCGATGAATTGATTATTGCTGGAGCTTGCATCAGTGACTAACACAGCTGTTTACTCTTTCTATATTTATGCACTTCACACAGGTAGGGATGATTGTCCTTGAGCATGGCAACCTTTTTTTTTTTCCCTGATAAATATTAAAGTGTGTGTTTTTATTGGCTGGTCTTAATATATACAGTCTGCTCCAGAATTACTGGCACCCTTGGCGGTTAAAAAAAAAAGTTATGAAAAAACTGTAATTATTTAGCTTAATCTCACACTGAAAATATGAGATAAATAAACTGTAATTGAATAAATGTATCCTAAGAAAATATAAAACCCTGATCAACACCCATACACCTGTACATTCATGCAATTATCCAATCAGCCAATCATGTGGAAGCAGATGCAAATACAGGTCAGGAGCTTCAGTTAATGTTCACATCAAATGTCAGAATGGGGAAAAATGTGATGTCAATTACTTTGACCGTGACATGGGTGTTGGTGCCAGAGAGGGTGACTTGAGTATTTCAGAAACTGTTGATCTCCTGAGATTTTCACAAATAGCAGTCTCCAGAGTTTACACAGAATGGTGTGAAAAACAAAAAACATCTAGTGAGTGGAAGTTCTGCATGCCGAAACACCTTGTTCAAGCTAACAGGAAGGCCAAAACCACTCTTTACAGCCGTGGTGAGCAGAAAAGCATCTCAGACCCCACGACACGTTGAACCAGCTGCATGGGCTACAACACCAGAAGACCACATCGTGTTCCACTCCTGTCAGCCAAGAACAGGAATTTGGCTACAGTGGGCTCACCAAAACTGGACAGTTGACGATTGGAAAATGTCACCTGCTTTATTTCCATTCTTCAACTCTCCAGTGTCAGTGGATCGGCGTCCACTGGTTCACAGTTGGAGATATGGACAGGACTATGGTAGGATTCAGGGGTCAGCAAGTCTCCGAATCTACAAATAGATGCGACCGTCATGCCAACAAATTATTAGGAAGGCATGCCAGAAGAAAGCCTTTTCTTTCACCCAGCCATAAACCTAAAAACCTGAGTGCCTGAACTTCACTAGACACTACTGTTTAGATTTTCAGTGAGAGATCATTACCAAGGGTGCAAATAATTCTCGGGCTGACTGTAAATAACAGACACTACATCTACATGAGGAGGTCAGTTTACAGATAGTATAGCTACAGCTCAAGCTTATGGTGGCTGCCATATGAACATTTCATCTGCATAGCTACAAGTCTCTCAGTCTATCCTGAGAATGTAGGTTTCGATTTAGCTGTAAGCTGTTCATTTCTGAGTACGATGATAACTGTGTTTTTGTTTTTAAGAATGATAATTATTGAGGCACATGATCTCATTTCAGGAATGTAAATGTCATGTAAAGACTTCTGACCTGTGGTGTTTCTCCAGCCAGGGTGCGCTGTCGGCCAGCAGGCACGAGTTGTCGGAGACCAGCAGCTCCAGCAAGCCCTCGTGACCCGCCTCGGCATAGAGCTTCAGCAGTGCGGTGTCCACGTCCTGTCTGAAGCCATTGGCACTCTCGCTGGCACGCACTTCGCGCAGGTAGCTGATGAGGAAGAGCTTGCAGCGCTGCACCTTCTCCTGATCACCATGCGCCAGATGGTTCAGATCGGCGAACTCGTGCAGTGGCGGATGGCACCGTGTGAACGACGATGAGGCAGGCAGCAGCAACGGGCACAGTGAGATCAGCTCACGTACATCTAGCTGCCCCTTCCTGACAAAAACACAGGAGAAATGCACATTCCCACATTCTTGCTCCTAAAACTTCCTGGCCTCAAGCTCCAACCTCATTTTAGTACAGCAGATATGCCTTTATGCACATGACAATACATCCTTATGTTTGATGCCTCAGTGAGCACAAAAGACTTTTTAGCAACCACTTTTGTGAGGCACTTCTATAAAGTCATCTTCTGGCAATAAGTTGAGCCACATCGTAGTAAGCCATTACTTCATTCCTGAAATAAGTTTGCTGCCAGTCATTTCACCTTCTTTTCTCTTCGTTTCTCGTTCGGCACCAGTGCACAACCTGCAAACCTGCTGTTTCTTTTCATGACTCTTAACAACACATCTTTGCATTACAGCAACTGAGTTAACAGACACAACCTTGCAACTTTTTAAACTTTTTTGCAAGGCAAATCACAGGTGTATATTAATGCACTCCATCTAATACACACGGACTTGTATGGCAGACGATCCACATAATCTAAGACTAATAATGAACAGATTTTTAAAAATGTGCTGTCATCTAACAAAGAAAAATTATATAATTGTTGATATGATGATGTTTTCTGTGTTGTTTTATTTAGCATAATTGTTGTTTTATTTAGCATAATTGTTTTATTTAGCATAATTGGAAGAAGTCTCCAGTGTCGGTGCTTTGTAAAAGTCTTTCTGTTTTCAGGTCTTTAGGTTGGAAGAGTTTGTGGTTTACGGCTTTGCAGTAACATGACAAGCTTCTTTTTTTTGTCTTATTAACTTCGAGATAGAGAAAAAGAGGCTGGTGAGTGAACAACTGCTTACAGCTGTCATAACAAGAACTAGTATTCCTCAACATTAAATTTAACTATAAACTGATAAAAAGTACAATGCATTGTTTGTTTTTTAATTAATAAAATGTCACTGTGGGGAAACTGCAGTAGTGTAAGAGGAATAAAACACTCCAGGGTGTACTGTTATGGAGAAAATAATCAATCAGATCACACCATCACACAGATCATAGCCCCTCAGTGATTATTTTCCTATAACAACACACCCCAGTCATGTTTTACTCCTTATGTAACATGGGCCATTTTTTATTTTATTAAACAAAAAAAAAATCTTGTGGGCTGCTGGCTATAATCTGAATACCCCTGTACTCTTATTAACACTTGAAACAATGCAATGAGTATAAAGTCAAAGTGCATGCTGTTGGCCCTCTTGTTCATGACTTAACAATGTAGTGACACAAAGGTGATATTAAGACCAGGTGTGTTATAGATTTTTTTTTAACCCAGGTCCTGAAATATTCAAATGCAACTCCGAATTAAACATAATCAACACTGCTGGTGCAGAAGCTTTTTACATTATTATTTCAGTCATAACACTCCCCATCTCCATCTGTATTAAGTGGAAAGCATTAAATATTAATGCGATATTAAAACGCTGTGAGAAAAAAAAAATGTTCTTGCAGCATCTGTGACCAAAAATGATGGTGAATTCGTGATGATAGAAACATCACGTGGCCCATTTATTCAGCTATCAGAGAAGTTTATGTCCCCCTCATTAAGCACACAGCCATTAGGGTCAGGTGCACTGGGGGAAAGACGATTAAGGGAGCAGTTAATGAACTGCATTTAGTCGAATTTGGAACATCTGGGCCCAGAGTGGCAGCTAACTGCGTTAATTACAGGACAAAATGATGCATTCACCTAAAATGCTCTTTAGCTTCAGAAAACTGAAGCTGGCCAAACTGGATGAATCCTGCCTGCTGGAGAATTCTTTTGTGTAATATCTGGAAATAAACAAAGTGAAAACAAGCATCAGCCAAGGTCCTTAGCCATAAACCAAACCAATACCTTAGACAAGCATGAAAACTCTGAAATATTAACCACGTAACACTTTTTGTTCAACCAGTGTACCTGGAACTTGTCTTTAGGAATGTTTCTCTGTGCACCTTCGGTCAGGGTCAGTGCCTCCTCCACTCGATGTCCTGCCAACAGGTCCTGGATCTGTCGTTCCAGAGGCAGAGGCACCAGCACATACACTGCTTTTGTGGAAGCCAACACCACTTTCCCTGAAAATGGGTGAGAGACAAATTTTTTTGCTAGTTATACACACATGCTTAGCTCAGTTATGTGCAATAGTCCTAATGATCAACCGCTATGAATGTTCAGTAAAATACAATATGTCCCAGATTACTGAAAAGAAACAAATATTCCAACTTTAACAAGCTAACATAACATATGGAAAGGTAGTTAGCTAGTTAATACAGACTAGTGGTATAATGCAGTGATGCTATCTGTATCTTTTTTTTAAAAATGTATAAATTTCAAATTTATATCCCAAAACATTTTACAGCTTGACAGTACCCATGTGCACAAAGCAAGGTCCATGAAGACATGAGTTGTTTAGTTTAGTGAAAAGCCTTCCCATAAGGGTAGAGGTTATTATAACAGCAAAGGAGGGACTATATCTGGAATGGGATGTTCAAAAAGCATGTGGGTGTGATAGTCAGGTGTCCACAAACTTTTATAGTATAGATACATATATAGTTACTGATACAATACATCCCTTTCTAGTGTATGAGAATTAAGTGTTGAAAGTGAATCAGTACTCCATGCAAATGTAAAGAACGAGCTCTTACACACAGCTATAGGTACACTAATGACTAGGGTAGATGCATACATCTTATCTTAGGCTTAGAAATCTTTACATTCAGAATTTTGCCAACAACAAAGCAGTCAGAATCACATGGAAGCTTTTCCAGCAACATTGATTTGGCAACAAGAATTTCACTTTTCAGTTCACATAATTTCTAGCACCCCTTGCGATACCATGGTGAGGTCAAGCAACTCCTTGTCAAGACAAACAGGAGAGGCCTCGTCTAAATTCTTGGCTAAAAACAGTGATAAAGCTCTAAAATCTAAAATCACCATCTGTCGCGTAACGGTTTCCAAAGCAGTGGGACGTTAAGAACCCAAAAAGCCTTCTTGCCCTAGAGGCGATTAAATTAGCGAGTCAACAAAGTTGGCATTAAATTATCAGTGCAATTTTTGATAAAGGCTCATAATAAAGAGCTGCACAGAGGTTTGTGCTCTCAACCCCCACGTGCTCTAACACTATTCCATTACGTACAGGTCTGTTTCATCCTGTAAACTATTTAGACATTCTTCTTTCACACAGATATCAGTATTACCACTGTCCCCAATCTCTAGCTTATAAGTAGATATTTTGGTCCAGTACTCAAGCAATTAACAGTTATTTCTCAGTGCAGAAACACGTACCTGCACTGCACAGCTTTTTGCCAATTAAAAAAATGTTTTCTTTAGCTGACATTTTTCCAGGTTCAAATGAGGCAATATCTTCCTCAGACTCCTTAGAGAGAATGTTTAGAGCAAAATATTTATGCATGACACACTTCCTGACTTTAAAGTGACTTGTTGAGCAGCTGTACCACAGAGAGCCAAAATAAAGCTAAAAGGATTGTACAAGGAGCCTGATAAGTCATAGTATCTTAGCTCAAAGATGAAGCTATTTAAAAAAGAGAGAGAGGGAGAGAGAAAGAGAGAGACTGTGAGACAGACATAATATATAATGAGCTCTAATAAGCTCACTAATATAGTTTGATCCTTTTAAATTATATCACAATGCCATTCTCAATTCTGATTGGTCAGAAGGTGTTGATTCATTTTCTATAACAGCAGCTCTGACAGTGGTGCTGGCTGTAATTCAAATCACAGGTTTATATTAAAGCGCTCGTTCTAATATGTTGTAACGTCTATAGTAACAACTCACACTGGGTTTTGTATGGTGGGTGCTCCAAAAAAAACAGATTTTTTTTAAAAGTGCGTAATTGTTGCTATAACATAAGCGATAACAGTAACTAACTTTGTTTAATGGATGTTCCACAACATTAAATGTAACTATAAATGGATAAAAAAAAGTATGATGATGTTCTTTAATGAATACACGGGTGGGCCAGGCTGCATCACACCACCCAGCTGTTGATTACATTTCGACGATAACATGCCCGGTGGTGTTTTAATCCTTACGCAGCTAACTCAGGAGCATTGCTGGAGCCAATCAACTTCATTGGTGGGTTATTATGCTCATTCACATCTAGAGCCATTTAGAATAACCAGTCCACCTACTGGTATGTATTTGGGAGGTTAGAGAACCCAAAGGAAACCCATGCCAACACAGGAAAAACATCCACACCGACAGAAACCTCCAGACCCAAGAGCTGTGAGGCAGCACCTGCTGATGAGACATATTGTTGCTTAAATCATTTTGGGTTGTAGTATTGCAGTGCCTTTGACATTTTCGCTCTCTGATCTGACCCCCACCCCCTTTTCCATCTCTGTTGCTACAACCCAAAGAGATGGAGGACGTGGCACGTGGCAAGCTAAACCCACAAACATATATCGTATAAGAGTATTTTCATATGTTGCTGCATTAGAGAACACCAAAGCATTTCTATCAGCAACGGTGAGCATCAAGATGAGCCAAGCTTGTGACTGCAGAATCTGGTTTGTTTTACATCCTATAATATGAAAACACTGTAGTGAAGTGCATATGATCTGGCTGTTTTAACTTGTTCTGAATAAGGCATTATTCATAATAACACATGCAAGCATGAGTCATCTGTTTCCATAAAGCATTGACTTTCTTAGAAAATCGCTGTATCCATGCTGTGTCGGACTAATCCATGCAAACCTCCCTACTGTGGTAAACACTCACTAATTATCTTATTACAGGGTAATGCTCACATTAAAGGACATAGGGACTGAAGTAAAAAAAATAATCATTATGACTGGTAAGAGGTAAGAGGTGCTCGAACACACATTTAATGGTCAGGGACAAATTCATAACAAAGAAAGGATAAATTTAACAACTTAAACAACCTGTTAAAAAAAACAAAGTGGCTGTGTTGCTATAATGCTCTCCTTTTTTGTGCTTTAAAAAAAACAGCTGAAGTTTTTTTTTATATAGCATGAAGGTTTATTTAAGCAAGGAATGAAATAATTGAACAACAAAGTTTCTTATACCAGAGCAGTTTGTCAACAATTATAATTTTTTTATTCATTGAAGAACAACACATTGAACTTTTTTAAAGTCTATTTATAGTTATGTTGACTGTTGTGGAACACCTGCAGAACAAGTCAATTTCCTGTTATCAGTTATGTTACAGCAGCTATGAACAGTTGTTTCCTCAGCACTCAAAAACATGAGAGAATTCACACACACTAGAGACTCCTTCCATTCATCCATCCATCCACTTTCTTCTGACTAATCAGAATTGAGAACTCAGCAGTGCTGTAGCATAATATGAATTTTTGTATTCATAATTATGTAATTATATTGTATAAGGTCACTGCATTGTCCTTAGAGCTGTGATTGAGCCATTTAGCCATTTACCCAAGAGCAGTTTGACATCTTTTGCTAGATTTTAGGAATTGAATTTTAAAGAACTCACATGACTGGCTGCACAAAGATTTACATGTGCAGCATGACACAAAATTTAAAAACATTTGAACTTTAAATGTTGAACTTTAAATAATCTTTCAACTTAGCAACTGTCACCTGTGCCCTGCCACTAAAAATATTTTTGCCAATATATATCGATCTTCCAAATCACCTCTATATCATCAACACGACAGAGAACATTAATCCATGAGTACCGCAGCAGAGTGCTAAGAATAATCAGGGACTGAAATGGTAGAAAAAAAACAAACTCGAAGTAGGTCACCATTTGTTGACTGGAGACATTAAATAAACTCAGAGAGTAGCTACAGTGCTGCTGCCTGTATGTACGACTCTGAAAGACACACTGATTTACACGGAGATATAAATACATGAGTGACAGGACTAATATATTCATATATTCAAGTGTAAGTTAGTAATGCAGCAATGCAGTTTGTATCTGCTGCATTGTCCATGTCTCACACAGTGCACAATCGATCTCTGTTCTGCAAGGAAACTCACTTCAGCACTTTATTGAGATCGATACACGCCTCTAAAGCAGCGCTGACACCCTCAGAAGCAAAAGATCCATAAGGGCTTAAAACACTCTCGCCTCATCTGTCTAACACCAGTCAAGTCTTTTCATAATAATCAGAGCACTTAGGGCTGACAAAGAACATTAAAAAAAAAATTGTTACAAGAAATGAAACTGTCTGAGCCATGGCCAATGGTGGTGCTTCATTTTCTTATAAGACATTATTTTTAGGAACTCAACCATGTATCTGTACTGTTAAAAGGAACAATTTAATAGATGTTTATGTCAGAAACATTTAATTCAAGGCAGTTTCTACTGTTCTCTTGAGACAAGCACTTTCTACTGTTCTTTCGAGAAAAGCAACTAATCAGCAAATGCAAATATAAAGTAACAAAGTATAGTAGGCTTATGCAGCATAAATTTTTCCTGCTCGTGAGAAATTATTTAAACATTTAGAACCAATAACCTAAAGAAAAGACAGGAAAATCTATATTTCAGGTTTAAGGAAAGTAAGAAAGGGTGTGATAATATTACCATTTGTGCAGTCGGAAACTGCTTGCTGGCAGAGGCAATCATGAAAATCACAAACTGGAAAGCTGGATGTTAGATTTTTAGGCGATTCTATAAGACTATGCGGTAAAAAGTGAAAAAAATACATGGCCGACATTTTCTCGAGCTTCTGCTTCGCAAACTGTATGAACACATCTGAGCACTGACCGGCACAGAAAAGCTTAAAAAAAAACTGCATATTTAATCACTTTGTAATTTTCAATAACATTAAGATTATATGTAAAGTGTTAGATTTGACTTCATTGTAGGCCTATTTAATCTTTTTAGGTCAAAATTCTGTACTTTTTTTCTATTTCAGCCAAAAACCGAAAGTTTTTGACTATTTATTAACTGGTGTTAGCTTTATACTTGTCTAATGTTAGCTATGTCAAACATACACTGATCGATTTTATTTCACATTAACATGAACATCTTCATTTACCTTGACAGAAAGTGAAGCTGCCCTATGAATCCTAAATAAAGCCCCGAGAGCATATGAGATTGGGGGAAGGGGACGGAGCTTCCAGGCAGTGTTAGATAATTAAAAACAACTGCGCACATCATTCCAGAGGATGACTGGCTTGACTTTCATTTTATTGAGGAGAAAACGACTGCTCTTTTGGTGTATTTTTGAGTGATACAGGCTCATACTAGCATACATGATGTTCCCTGCAGGGGAAAACATTTAAAGGTTGACAGGTCTGGTAAAGTAATATAATCAGAGTAAACGCGATTGTATATCACGGCAGTGTCAAATTGTGTAGATTTGTTATATCGCACATGCCTAGAGTCTAACAGAAGAAACGGGAGCGTAGACAAAGAAGAATGGATTCCTAACCTTCAAAGTCCTGCAGGATGTGTCCTTCTCTGAATGAGAGTGTCTGTTTGAGCTGCTGATCCAGCATGCTGTGAACGGTTACAAAGCCCTCGTCCAGAGCCACCACGTACGGGAAACACACGGCTGCGCCAATCACGTTCTCCGACCACTTGACTGGGGCACGCTGGGAGATGCCCTCGGCATTAGCAAACATCCCTGTGAGAGACCGAGAGAGAGAGAGAGAGAGAGAGAGAGAGAGAGAGAGACAAGTATGACTCATCACAACTGGTCACCATGACAAAAGGTTAGAGGAAACTTTTCACTTGGGTGTGATTGAAGCAGCTGTACACACCCGAAAAACTGCATTATATAAATGCCATACAGTATATAAACATTTTGACTGTATAGCATGGAATAAACCCAGGCAAAGCCGTCACAAAGCTCTAATCTTAATATATGAGCACTTAAAAGAAAATCCACTCTGAATGACTCCCATATTAATATTTATATATATATATATATTTAAGTAATATGTGATGTTACATTATTTATAATGAAATTCCAAGTTTACTTTGGTTTACACGTCATTCATTGATATGGTGGTGTAGTTTCCCGTAACAGTTTCCTACATTACGCAAAATGCTGTTCGACTACCTGCCAGTGGGAATTCGCTTCATCGTTATTTATAAGGACAGGCTGTCCGGCTCTCTCAACTGTGTCTCAAACAAACAGGGTTCCAAAGCTTTAACTTTAATGTCCACAACTTTCATGTCCACAATCAAAATCAACATGCTTGTCATCTCGTGCTTGTTACCCTTAGCTGTACTAAATTATGAACTAAGTGATTAAGTATTCTAGTACAGCCTATGGTCAGAAATTCCTTGTGAACAGGCTAAGCTCCCTCAATAGCTTGCTGATTCCCCTGATAGCTCCTGAAAAATCTCAGTCAGAGGTTTATTCTTGATATTTTGGGGTTGAACTCACCAAGGCCACCTGGTGCAGCCAAGAGAAACTCCTCCCTGCCAATCCTTTTGACAATAGGCTTCCTCTCCTCGCTGTCATAGGGGAATAGATCCTGCGAGGCCCCCGAGCCATAGTTCAGGATCACATACCGCGTGGGAAGAGCCAGGCACAGGAAGTAGCCATCCACGCTGAGATCGCATGGCTGATCGGGAGTGGCCACTTCCTTCAGGATCTGGACCCGATCCTCATGCACAGTGCAAATGTGTACGGCACGGCGCCGTGCGGACGCCACCGCCATCTCCACGCAGAAAGGCTCGGCTGTCACCGGGTTCTCGTTAACGCAGAACACAGTCACGCCTTTCAGTTTGGTCCCTCCCGAAGCCACCGGTTCCAGAGTGACCATATCCACCAGCAAGATGACACCGTCACACAAGACGATGAGGCGCTCCAGGGCCGAGGCAGCTTTTAGCTCGGACGGCGGCTTTTTGAGGCCTAGCTGTTTATGTAGGAGCTTCTGCGAGCTGAAGGACAGCTGGCCCTTAGCTGTGGTGCGCTCCTCCAGCAGGAAGTGATGGATGAAGCCATCGTTGGTGCCCACGTACAGGTGCTGGCCACAGCATTCGATGCACTCGACACCGATGCGCGTCTTCTCGCCAGCCAACTGCTCCCGCTCCACAGCAGACACCAGCTCGAAGGCCTTCACGCTCATGCTGCCTTTCACATCTAGTCAAAATGTGAGAAGAAAGTTACTCTTTAGCATAAATGTGCAGTTCTTATTCATTTTCTTATGATTATAACAGGACAAATATAAAGACTTAAATCTAATGTACACTAGATGACCAATCAGACTGCTACCTTTAACACACTCACTTGATTAATTCCAGTTATTTAATCGCAATTCAAAAGGAAAAGTCATTTTAAGCAATATGGCCAATTTCTGTCAAAAGTGCTGGTTTAAAACTTCTGTGTGGTTTTTGTTTGGTGTTGATAGACCATGCAGAAAGGGAGATATATACATTTAAGTTCAGTTTTGAATGTCAAACTGACACAGGAAAGTCCTTGGAATATCTTTGCCTATTTTGTGTCATATAAAAGAACGGGAAAAAATGTTGGAGTCTGCAGATTCAGGTCTACAGGCTGAATCGACTCCGTCAAACAAACTGGACACAAGCAGATAAAGTGGAAGAGATGGGCAGAAGAGATGGAAGAGTCAAAACACATGGAAAACAGCAGAAGAGCAGAAGTATTGCATGGTAAATTTTAAGATTTTAAAGATGTGCAAAAACAAAAGAATACAAAAACAATCAAACATGTAAACAGCCACCTGATAAAGATGAGTGCTGTTAGGCCAAGTTTCAGAGGAAAAAAAAATCTGTGATGAACGAGAATCTAAGCGAGGAGGAACAGGAACTGAAAAGCAAAGCACAACATCAGCACTTCACTTTTATATGAGACAATCTCAGTCCTAAACTGCGTTGAGTACGTTTGTGTTTTGAGTTTGTGTAGATTCAAAGATATCAGGTTTGAATCAATCTCACTTCTTCTCTTTTTTGATATAATTCTGATATCAGAGCCCTGAATCTTATCTGATACCCCAATACTGATAAGCTCCTGTTAATGCAAACTTGATGCGGAATGAAACTGTATCTTGTATTCTGTGGAAGATCTCTGTTGTGCCAATCATTAGAAAATGACATTCTATCAGAGAGCATGTTAAATCTGATCTAATATCGATCTATCGTTTGAGACAATACCTGCTCTGACAGCGATACTCAGCATATCAGTATCAGATCAGTGCATCCTTACCCACTGCTGCTGCTGCAAGTGGAGAGCTAAAGCTAAGCAGCTAGCTACAACAAGAACACCTGCTGTCCATCAGCAGATCTGAACAGATCAATCTCTGGCATGTGTTTCCACCTTACTCACTCAGTGCCAGCTCTATTCCACCGTGTCCTGTCTAGCTTTAACTCACTGACACTTTGGCAGAGCTCAGGAGTTGTGAAGCAGCTCGCTAACCACTAGCCAGCTAGCTCCTAAAACACTAGCCTGTGCATAGCTTCCTATAACAACAACGGCAAAAATATACATATACACTACACGTTCTGTAAGAGAAACTCTATAATTGTTAAACTACTCCCACGTTTTAATCGCACACTTGCTAATTTTACAGTCATTTAGCAGACAGTGGAGTTAGCAGCCTGTGGGACAGCAGTTAAAGCTAACTGAAGCGCACAGTATCACTGAATGAGCGAGCGCTCGGCTAATAATGGCGGTTTAACTGCATGAACGCTGCTGTAAATAACTCAGTGTGACTCTACAAGAAAGTGACGAGTCACAAGAGAGGAATTTGCACCATACCCCAGCCCCAGCCGCTGCGCTAATGATTTCACTGATGATGCGATCAGCCCTCGGCCTCTCCGCTCACTTCCACCGCTCTCCACTCTCCCCACTGCTGCCTTACTCCTTCCCACCGCTATTCCGACAAACCCCGCCTCCTGCCAACGGCTCCCAGTTTACACGCGGACTGGACAGGAATATGTCGCAAAACGGGTGCGAAAGCAAATCTCCTGCTTGCTTGTCACCACAGAGAGGATTTTCCGGTGGTACGTTGGAACGTTATCCGGTCACGTGACCTGGGATTGACGTTTGGATTCCTCTTAAATGGATCACACCGCCTTCCACAGGTAATAATAATCATAATAATAATAATTATTATTATTATTATTATTAGTAGTAGTAGTATTATATTTTAGAAGATTTTACATTTTATAATGTGTAATATACATTTTATAATATAATATTTTAGCATATAATTATTATTATTATTATTATTATTATTATTATTAACCCCACTAACGACGGCCCTGGCTATATTATAGTAGGGTGAATTCAGTTACATTGGGAGATCAGGAAATTAGAACAGTTTAAATTAGCAGCACTTATTTTAAGGCCTGATAAGGCATTGTCAAATTTGCAGGGGATGTGGTCCGCATCAAACGGAAAGTTGACCCCAAAAATCTTGGGGTAGGAAAAATTGCATGTGCTTCAGTTAGTTTTATATGTAAGGTTATAAAATTGTTGAATTATTTTAAAATTATTTTTTTCCATAAATTGTATTTAGGAGGCATATCTCCATAATATATACTACTGTACGGTATATATTCAAATCATGTCCAAATGTTTATAATTAATCATGTTCATGCATAGTTCAGAATGGTTCAGGAATGGAAAGGAAACCTTACACTAAATGAAAACTCAGAAAGGGTCCCTAAACATACAGTAGTAGATTGTGTGTCTATTTAAAAAGTATTTAAATGTGTTGTGAGACACAGTATATAGAAGCAGCCCATATTTATGATTTGGAACTGCATGCTTTGTCTCTGGCAATATAGAATTATTGGATTATTAATGTTTAACTGCATTCAAACCCAAAATCTTTTTAAATAAATAAAATTTGGTGTCAATTCTAAATGAATTTGACATCTCTATGGTTTTAGAGAATACAGGGATCAGTGGATCAGTTTAACCAATGATCTTTACACACACACACACACACATATATATATATGTAAGAGTTCAGCCAAGGAAAACAGCTGCAGTTGGTGGCAGAAACACTGTGATAGCTGTGATGAAAAACCCAAAAACAACATCACCAACAACTTTCACAGGGCAGGGGTGAAGGTATCACAAGCCTGGAAAAGCATCACAAAAGAAGAACAGTTTGATGGTGTCACTGGATCACAAGCTTGATGCAGATATTGCAAACAAGGGATATGCTACCAAATATTAAGTGTCATTTACTTTAATTTACTTTAAGACTATTTGCTCCAATACATTTGCTCACCTAAACATTGTGTGGTCTGCCACTAAAGAATTGGCCTTGCTGTTCCAATACTTTCAGTGGGGGCTGTATAACACATACATGCCTAGTTTGTCTAATGTTTGAATTGTTGCTGTGATCATTATGGAGTCATATGTCTGAGAACCCCTGCTTTTACAACTACTGAAAGAGGGAAATCAAAGGAGGAAGAAACTATTTCCAGCAGTGGCAAATAAAACTTAATTCATTCTTAACTTATTCATGTAACTCATAATGAAAATAACCACATGAACTATCTTTAAACATACATTTACAAAAATGTTGTAGAAATCATTCACTGTGATCAACGGTAGCTGATCGGTTATTTTTCATTTCCAGAATTTCAATTTTCACCACCAGATGGCGCCAGATATCATATTTATGGACCTTGTAAGACCGTATGTAGCCTGTTAGAGATTCTTCTTAGAAAAGAGCAAAACACAGATATTCATCAGAGCTTTCCCCTGCAAACAGCTGAAGCTTTCTCTGGAAGCTTTCCAGCCAAAAGTGTTGAAAAATGTATCATTTCTTGTTTTTTCAAGTGTCCACTAGAGACATTTAGTCCAGCTTGTCCACCTAGTCAACAGAATATTGGCCTCTGTATCATGTAAAAGTGGTTTGGATGACAGCTGTGTGTGTGTGTGTGTGTGTGTGAAATATTTGGACTAGTAAAAGGTAATGAGAAATTAATGGTTGTTGATAGGCAATGTCAAATAGAGCAATACTTAAGAAGTTACTATTTTAATGTAGCCTAGATATTAACTGTGTATTATTTAAAGCACATGATTACAATGTAAAAGTTCATATTACAGTTTGTTTAAAGTACATTTTAAACCCTAATGTGGTAGACATGGTCTAGTATCCTGCTTTTCTTTCGATAATTTTGATTGAATACATGATAAATTGCTTGGCCTTACAGTAAAGAAAACAGTGAAGTGTCCCCCTAATGAAGAAACAGTGAAGGAAATAAGTCCCACTCGACATCCTGTTTCTGCATCGTCGATGGAGCTTACAGTGCTTAGGTGGAGGTAAGATGAGTCACTGGTCATTGGTGCAATCATGTCTGTAAGGTTTAGTTTTCTACAGCTGGATAGTAATAGTTTTTCTGTTACTGGCCAGTGTACATGGTCATAATATAGACAAAAACTTGACCTTGTCTCAACACAAACCCTAAATGAATCCTCAAATCATTATCAATTACAATAAAACATAAACATTGATACGGAGCTTCACCTAAAGTGCCCTACCTTCTCGAAACATGTTTTGAAGCTTCATGACCCAGCATAACATCACTAGGTGTCAATGATGCACAATGTGATATGGTGATATGGTAATGGAGACCTCTTTAACACAAGACACTTTGGGGCTTTTTTTTTTTTACCATTTTATTAACAGCCATAACATACAGATACCTCTTAATTTTGCAGAAGTAGTCACAGAATCATGCTATTAGTCCATTTCAGTGTTATGTCTACAGAAATCTGCAATATCATAAATCAAAATAGTCTTTAGAGTCAGCATAAAGCCTTTCACACAGCATGTACTACTTTGGTTTGGTTAACCAGCCTCATGAGTTTCCACCTTATATTACCATAATGATATAATAACACAGTTATCTAGTTTAAAATAATGTACATATGAATCACTCAATCAGATTAGATGTGTCAGTGAAAAGTTTGACAAAATGTTAGGCTGGTTAGATTAAAATAGTCATATGACATCAGCTACCTATTATCTCATGCCGTCAGCTGCTTTTCCGCTCAGATGGTCAGTGCTCAGATGTCTTTGCCACAGTCAGGACACAGGATGTTGTCCCTCTCAGTCAGGAAGCCACGACCCACCAAGGACACAGCGCACTTTGTGCAGTTGAAGCAGTCATGGTGCCACTGGCGCTCCTCGAAGGAGATATACTTGCTTCCACCCAAACCTGTAGTTTGCAGGATAGATTTACATTCATAGTGACATAATTGCATTAAACATGAAGGATATTTATTATCTCAAATGACACACTTTACATACTTGCTAGTAATGAGTTTGCACTGGTAAATCCAGTGAAATGTCGTGCACTATTAATATTCAGATACTATACTAAAAATGGTAAAAATGTAGTGAATCGTTTTATGTATATGATTATGAATACATTATTTAGATTGAAAAGATAATGCATTCTAGCATTATCACACACAGATACAAATGGGAAGCAGAAGAAGAATGCCAGAAAGCTTCACATGGATCCGGCTGGATGCAAGAAAGAAGACATCCAAGCAGGTTTTTATTTATTTTTTTACTTTCATATGAGCTAGGCTTTTGCTTGAAGGGAGCCAGGGTTTGCTGCTGTAGCCCAATTTAAGCACTATATTTCTACCATATTTCTGTACAAAAAATGTGCTTCTATTTACAGAGCACCTGCTCCATAAAGCCCTCACAGACCATGCACTGTGCACAGGGTAACATATTTCTACTGGGTGTCCAAGAAATAATAATTTAATACATTTTTAAAATATTAACTTGTACATTCATGATGCAAGTTTTTGTCATTCCATTGTTATTCAAAGAAAATCCTCCTGGAAAAATCATACAGGCATTATAATAATAATGGACCCCAGTTTGACTAGCAGCGGCACCACATCCCAGATTCATAGCAGATTCTGACAGTGTGTCCAGTGATCTTTTCTAATCTTTCTGGAATATATCAAACCCAAAAACTAAATATAAAAAATTTTGTCAAATATAAACATCAGTCCCTTATTTTGGGAAAGATATCATTGTTTTGAAAGATAGTTCACTAGCCTATTCAGTCGCATTAGATAAAAGGTTTGCCAGAAAGTTCTGCACTGTTCTGTTTGAGACTAATTATGAACCCGAGTGATGTAGCTGAGGTTGAGGAATTGAACAAGTTCATTAGTTGAATGAAGTTATGTTCTGCAAATTCTATTCGTTCTAATCGTTGTTATAATTTGTGAATGAACTTCTTATGTGCAGGAGCCCTGGGTTTTTCAGTGTTTCCATGGAACATCATTGTAAAAATATATATATATATATACCACTGATAGGGCTGGTACAGGAGGCACACTTCTTAGCATGAAGGTTGCAGAAACAGGTGAGGCAGTAAGGGAAGCCATCACGAGAAGTAAAGCGCTGGCCAGCCAACTGCTCCTTGCAGCCCGTGCACAGCAAGCAGTCTTTATGCCATGGCTGCTCATGGTAAGTCACACCTCCAGTGGTGATTGGCTAAGGGAAATAAAAAAAAGTAGAGTTTAAACTTGTGACATTTATTTAATTAGTGAAGTTTTGGATGGGGATGTTTTGTATGTAGGCTCCAGGAATGATAAGCAGTTACGGAACATACTGCAAATTTTGGTGGAAATATATATTATCTGTAAAGACAACTTGAATACGCATATATGTTCCTGAATTTATTTTGCAGTATGTTTTAAATATGACATATGAAATGTCACTATCATGTGGATGATAGTGTTATGGAAAGCACACTTGTCTTGAGTTTTCATTCAGTGAATGGGAAAGTTCATTTGTTTTTCTATTTAATATTGTTTTCAAATCTGTATCTTTCATTTAATTTCCAAAGTCCAATATGTCCAACAAAAAAATGTTACTGATAAAAATCAAGTCTTATTTTCATATACGTTGTGTTTTTATGTGTTAATATTACTATAATGTCATAAACTGTGAAGCATGTAGTGTGTTCTGTATCATTTCAGGACATGTTTAGTAAGCTTTTGCTGTTATTAGTGTCACCTTCTTGCACTGCACACACTGGAAGGCAAACTGCTTCTCGTAACAGGGCACACAGTAGTTGCTGTTGTCTTTTGGGATGAAGCTCTTGGTGCCGATAGGCTGCTGGCAACGCTGACAGGCGAAGCATGTCTCATGCCAGCTGTTGCCCTTGTGCTCCATTTTCCTCGAACCTGAAAAAGTGGGTTTACACACATTAACTCTTCAGTTCTCTCAGTGAAACACCAAAACAGAACACTGGATATCATTAATAACATTGTAAGCCCTCCTTCGATGACTTCAATACTGTAATTAAGGAATAAAACACGACAGGACATGGTGTTATAGGAAAATAATTAACGACGAGGTGGTGTGATGTGTTACCACCCTGAAGCTGATCATTTTCTTATAAGTGTTTTATTCTTCTTATACTACAGCAATTTGCCAACTCTAACCATTTTTATTTATTAAAGAATAACACATTGTATGTTTTTACGTCTGTAGTTTAAATTGGTGGAATGTCTCTGAAACAGTAGGAGTCTCCAGTGTCAGAGCTTTGTAACACTATAATAGCAGGAACTAACTTAAATCTAACTATAAACAGATAAAATGTATGACCTGTCATTCTTTAATTGACAAATTGCTGTGGTATAAGAGGACGTCATTAAAATGTAATAATAAAATAAATAAAAAGTCAACTTAACATCACACCACGCTGTCATTGATTATTTTCCTATAACAGCATGTCTGTCATGTTTTATTCCTTATTTAATATACACCTTCTGACCAATCAGAATCTTTGTATAAACACAATTACTATATTTTCTACATGTACATATATGACATTCAACTCAATTGAAAGTGAGTATGATAAAAGCATGCTCCATTTTTTTTTCTCACCAGGCATGATGGTCTTCTTGCACTCATGGCACTTAGATGAATACTCGTTAGCGTAGCACTCGGTGCAGAGCAGCTGCTCATCCTTGGTTGAGAATGGTTTGTCCGCTATGGAGCGTCTACACGTGAAGCATTGGAAGCAGTCACTGTGCCAGTGGCGGTCCTTGTAGGAAAGATCCTGTGTGGGACAACACCAAGCAGCCTGTAAATGCTGCGAACACTCATTAAGATTTAGATGAGTACAGAAGTCTTAACTCTGTCTTACTACATAGCTGTGGATGTCCCATTGACCCTTCCCACCTCTGTTACAGTTTAAATTTAAAATATCTCAATGATTAGCTACATTGTACATGTTATACGGAATTGTACACACACAAAACCTTTTTACATGGTTTATGTGTGTCAGTGTGACTGCAAATATAACATTAGGAGAGATTTTTGTCACTCTCAGGCCAAAATGACTACAATACAATGATTGCAATATAAAATGTCGTGAATTGTGAGCTTCTTTTTCATGTTCATGTTCCAAGCACATAAAATTTAATGTGTTGTATTTATTATTTCTTTTAAATAACTTTTAAATGGCTGTTTGTTGGCTGAAACTCTCACTGCATAAAAGACTAAGCATAAACCGATTTTCTTTAATCTTCAGCATCATGGCAGGTCATTAGGCTGTGTGTGATGGTGCTTGTGATAAATCAGGGTGTTTTGTTGAGACTTAATCTTATCCTGTGAGCACAACAGCACAAGCACAGTCTTGTGACCTGACATACTTAATTATCTGCCAATGTGGCCTAAATGAGCCCGAGGGTGTGCTTGTACATATTAAATCGCTGGTCCGAGGTCCAGCACTGTGCTTTGGAGAGTTCTGGTTGCTGTAAGAGGGATGAGATGGCTAAATAGGCCAAGGACACTGGTCACACAAAAATGGCTCCACTGCAGGTTAATTACCCTGTAATGTGACCCTAATGCCAGGAGCCCGAGGAGAAAAGAGAGAAACACACACTCCACAGAATAACAAATTTTAGAGTATGGCTTATTATTTCAGAATAAACAGGCTAGGTCCTGTTTTTCATGGACTACAATCATCTATTTGATTATTTACTATGCAGATCTTAATGATTGTCATTCTCTAGCTGCATTCTAAATCCTACGTTCCACTTTATAAAGGTTTTTACTGAGTTTTGTCCTTGAAATACCAATGAGGAGCCACGCGTAGCCTGTATATCTACAGAACAGGAATGACTGAGGGCTAATAATACCAAGAAGTTTATGAAGTTTCCAGAATATTTTATCTGGACCTACACTGTTTTGCAATCCTGTTTTCAACAAGCCCCCATCAAATCTCTTTACAAATCAGAAAATTTTCTGCATGACCAAGTAAGGGATATGTGGAGAAGGGTTTAACACTGAACAGATTTTGACATCTTCCTTTCTGCAGTAAGTACAATGTGCTAACTTGTGTGCTGTCTGCTACCTTGTTAATTCAGCAGAAAAATGAAGTTTCATCAGCTGCTGTGTACTGATGAAGTATTTAGCTACATAAAATGCAATGTAAACATAGGAAACCAGATTCATCTGTTAATCCTCATTCCCTAGATCTCCAAGGGCTCATCTAAAAACTTAAATTAATAAACAAAGAACAGCCCTAAAATGGTGACAGCAATTTGTCCAGCAAATGGCAGCATGAGCACTCTGTGGTAACACATTACAATGTAAGACATTTGCAAAATATTAGTTTTTTTCCCTGGTGTAAAATGAAAGGCCATAACAGGGGCAGTTGGTATAAATGGGATAGCAGGGCTACACCCCCTGCCTTTCAAAGATAAAAATAATCAGTATAAGGTTTCATTTTTGGCATCCAAATGAGATTCATTGCTGTTAACAAAATGTGCAACTGCACCACCAATGGTCACAAAAAAAATACATAGAATATTATGATGAAACAAGGCTGGGGCTGATTTCTTTCTAGACCAGACTGTAGATTCATGCAAACCAATAGTGACAGTCATGTCAGGTGATTAAAATGAGTGAAACATTTCCCTAGATTTGAGCTCCATTTGGGCTGATATGACAAATGACAAATATGTGACACATCATCAGCAGTGACTGAGAAGGCAACAATCCGAAGACATTTAGACCCAAGCAAAAATCAATAAATTGATTAAACATGTCAGATCAAATGGAGCCTGGGTAATCATGCAGCAGCGCTAACCAAATCCAACTTATTAATGCCATGCATGGTTCACGGTTCAAGCCAAAAACTGGCTACGATAAGCTATAGATGCTAAATATTGGGCAATCTCCCAAGGTTAGTGATCATGGCTTAGTGATCTAATTTAGTCCATATACCTTACATTGACCTAAGCCTGATAAGCCATGAGTCTTAGTCCATAGTCTATATATTTAATATACATTTTTTTATATTTACAATGACTAGTCATTTGTTATACTTTTATCTAGTCTTACTCTAAATGTGTCAAACTACCCAGAACATGATATCTATAGTGGTATACAGTCAACCCCATCATTGTTGCCCATCCTTATGATAATAAACAAAAAATTATTTATAATTAGATTCCACATTAATTCAACATTTCTTTCTGCAAAATATTGCTAAAATGATTAACACCTTCACAATTAATATCTGGTGTAACCTCCCCTGGAGAGGAAAAACAAACTTCTAACAAATTTGGAGGCACTTGTAGAGGACCTTGCACATTTGATGGAAGTTTGGGGCCATTATCTTGGCAGAAGATTCATTTTGGACTAAAACATCTCTCTGTGTTAAATGTGAATTATTGTTTTATTGTATTTTATAAAGTAATGTTTCCCTGTTCTTTTGAAAGGCATCAATCATTGTGTTCTAAACAAGTATTTCTACTTTTGTTCCACTGTTTGTGAAAATTTAAACTGGGTCCCCAAGAGAACATAAGAGCCAAGATGAAATCTGAAGCAAAACTGATGAACTTACCCTGCTGTCGCAGCCAATGGGTTTCTTGCACTCCTCGCAGGTGTTGGAGTAAAGGCTGTTGTAGCACTTCACACAGTAGGGGTTCTCTTCTCGCAGAACGTACTTACTCCCAAACAGGGACTCCTTGCAGTAGTGACAATCATAGCGTTCTGCCATTTTGGGTCCAACAACAGCTGAAATATATGTATACAGTTGGGATCATAAGTTTACATAGTCCTTGCAGAATCTGCAAAATGTTAATAATTTAAAAAAAAATAAGAGCGATCATAAAAATTGCATTGTTTTTTTATTTAGTACTTCCCTGAATAAGCTATTTCACATAATAGATGTTTTCAAACATTTCCACAAGACACAATAATAACTGAATTTACACAAATGAACAGTTCAAAAGTTTACATATGCTTGATTCTTAATACTGTGTGTGTTACCTGAATGATCAATAACTGCTTTTATGTTTTGTGATAGTTGTTCATGAGTCCCTTGTTTGTCCTGAGCAGTTAAACTGCCCACTGTTCTTCAGAAAAATCCGCCAGTTCCTGCACATTCTTTGCTTTTCCAGCATTTCTGCATATTTGACCCATTTCCAACAGTGACTACATGATGTTGAGATCCATCTTTTCACACTGAGGACAATTGAGGGACCCGTACACAACTATTACAAAAGATGCAAACATTCAGTGATGCTCAAGAAGGCTAAAATAAGAGCCAGGGGGGTGTACATTTTTTAACAGGATGATCGGTAGTAATTGTTATTATTTTGTCTTCATGGAAATGTGTAAATATCTTATGTAGCTTCTGAAGGGCAATAGTAAATGAAAAAATAAGATCTTTTAACAAAATAATAACAATTTACGCCAATAATCCTGTTCAAAAGGTGCTAACTGAGCACTGGAGTTTGAAGAAGAGGAAGGGGCGCTTCATGTTAGACGAGAAGCACACATCCAAGCAGTCGAGACCTCTGACAGTCCACCAGTTCCAGTCCAGGTGAATTATGAAAAGCTCACCCCCATACAGTGAGAAGAATTAAATCAGTTGTTGGCAAAGTATAGTGACATCTTTTCCAAACATGACAGTGACTATGGGTACACGCAGGCAGTGACGCACGACATTCACACTGGTGATGCTCCACCAATAAAACAAAGAGGCACCGTTGGGTACCGCCACATGTTTTTCAAGAATTCAAAAAGCATGTACAGGACCTTGTGTCACAGAGCATACTTAAGGAAAGTACGAGCCCTTGGGTGTCCCTAGCCGTAATAGTTGTGAAGAAAGACGGCAGTGTGCGTTTCTGTTGTGATTACAGAAGGTTAAATCAAGTCACATGTAAAGACGCATACCCGCTTCCTAGAGTGGAGGAATCTCTGGACACGCTGGGGAATGCTCAGTTGTTTTCTACCTTAGATCTGACAGCCGGCTATTTCCAGGTAGCTGTGAGTGAGCGTGATCATGAAAAGACAGCTGTCACCACCCCGTTTGGACTGTTCGAGTGGACGTGGATGGCGTTCGGGCTGTGCAATGCGCCAGCCACTTTCCAGCGCCTTATGGGGGTGGTGCTTGGGGATCTGTCCTTTGAAGTTCTCTTGATATATCTGGATGATATTATCGTATTTTCCAGGGATTTCAAGGGCCACTGCGAAAGACTAGAGCTTGTCTTTGATCAACTGAAGCGCCATGGCCTGAAGTTGAAACCAAGCAAATGCTTTCTCTTTAGATCTGAGGTGAAGTTTCTGGGCCACGTAATCTCCTCCGAAGGAATCAAAGTTGACAGTGAAAAGGATAGTGCCTTGGATACTTGGCCTGTCCCAAGAAGTGTGAAAGAAGTGAGACAATTGATTGGATTCATGAGTTATTACCGGCGGTTTGTACCAAAGTTTGCTCAAATAGCAAGACCATTGCATGCGCTAATGGTCAGCAAAGACAAAAGGAAAGCCTCAGAACCATTCTTGTGGAGTAGCGAATGCCAGGCTGCATTTGATCAATTGAAACTATGCCTGATGTCACCACCTGTCCTCACTTACCCTCACTTTGGCCTCCTGTTTATACTCACAATAGATGGGAGTCACCTGGGCCTCAGAGCTGTATAGAGTCAAAAGCAAGGAGGAGTTGAGTGGGTCATTGCATTTGCAAGCAGGGGCCTGAGAGGGTCAGAGAGACATGACAAGCACTACAGTGCATTCAAATTGGAACTGTTGGCACTTAAATGGGCCGCAACGGAAAAATTCAAAGAGTACTTAATGTTCTCCAAATTTACTGTAATCACTGACAACAATCCACTGCGTTATCTGGAAACTGCTAATCTCGGAGCAGTTGAGCAATGCTGGGTGGCTCAGTTAGCGGAGCCTAATTTCGAGGTTCTGTATAAGCCCGGACAACTGAACACCATTGCTGATGCCCTCTCAAGACTTCCCTCCGGAGAACACCCTGAACAAGAGGACAGAGAGAAGGATTTCATCCGAATGAACTCAGAGGAAGTGCGTGCATGCCTGTGGCCTGCTCAAGAGACCAAGCAGGGAAGAACTGATGTTAAAGTGGCTGTTCAAGCAAACAAACAGAAAGTGGTGAATGGTTAAAACTGGGACGAAATTAGGGCGCTGCAGAGAAGTGATCCCTTGATAGGTCCCATATACCATGCCGTATTCAAAAATAAAAGACCGAACCGAGCAGGACAGCAAAGTAGGCTCCCAGAGTTGAAAAAGCTTTGCAGAGAGTTTGAACGTCTTCAGTTGCATCATGGAGTGATATTTAGATGTATCCTTGACCCATGCGATGGAAAGAAAATAAGGCAGCTAGTTGTTCCAGTTCCCTTACGCCGTTCAGTTTATGACAGCCAACATGAACATGGTCATTTTGGGTGGAAGAGTACTTTGACGTTGATGAGACGAAGCTACTATTGGCCCAGCATGTCTAAAGATGTGCAAGAGTGGATAGAACAGTGTAAAAAATGTACTCTTGCAAAAGATGTCTTCCCAAGAATCTGAGCCCAAATGACATGCAGCAATGTCACAGCTCCGCTAGAAGTTTTGGCCATGGACTACACCCAGCTGGAAATGTCCTCTGGGGGGTATGAAAACGTACTTGTACTGACTGACATGTTCACTCAGTTTACAGTTGCTGTCCCAACCAAGAACCAAACAGCGAATACCACTGCAAAGGCCCTCATCAAACATTGGTTCGTCTACTATGGGTGTCCAGCTCGTCTGCATTCAGATCAGGGAAGATGCTTCGAAGCACAAGTGATCAAGGAACTCTGTAAAGTATATGCTATCGGGAAGAGCCGTACAAGTCCCTACCATTCTCAAGGGAACTCTCAATGTGAGAGGTTTAACCGCACAATGCACGATATGCTGAGAACATTGACACCTGAGAAGAAGAAGGACTGGAAAACTCACTTACCAGAGCTAGTGATGGCATACAACAACCACGTCCACACGTCCACACGTCCACCGGCTATTCTCCTTTTTACTTAATGTTTGGGAGGGATGCACACCTTCCATTAGATGTCCTGGGTGGAAAGGATTTGGAGGAGAGTGATGAAGAAAACTTGGATGATTGGGTGAAGAGTCACCAAAGCCGACTAAAGACTGCTGTAGAAGTTGCAAACACAGTTGCACAGGAAGCCTCTAAAAGACGAAAGAGAGTGTATGACCCTATGGAGCGCTTGTCAGGCCGGGTGACCGTGTGTGTTGCGCAATCACAGACATAGGGGCAGAAACAAAATCCAGGACAAGTGGGAACACACACCATACACTGTAGTGAAGCAGAATCATTCAGACATACCTGTATTCACAGTCAAGCCTGAAAAGGGGTCTAGGGTAATACACAGAGATCAACTTTGTCACTGCACATTTCCCTTATTGCCATCTACTGCACCTCATAAAACCGGATACAGACCTGTAAACCAGTCAGATTCTGAAACAGAATTCCCAGATATTGTGTGTTTTCCAGCCAACGAATAGAGACAGAATAGAGATAAAGAGGTGACACAGGTGGAAACGAGTGATGTAGAAAGAAGGCAGAGTGTAGTGCAAGAACAGGTGGAAGTAGCACAAGATGTAATTCCAGAAAGGGAATTGGAAATACAAGAAGTTTCAGATGATGCTGACATTTCAGATGTTGAATGTGGAAGTGTTCCAGAGCTTAGACGACCAACGACCAAACCGTGGAAAATTATCTGTGAGGTATAGAGTTGATTATCTTAGGAAATAACGTCATAAAAGAAAAAAAATAACTGAGATTGTGTTGAGAAATATGTATGAACTTGTTGAAATTTGAAAAGTTTGAAAGAATGTGTATTTTGTTGCACTTTAAAGTTGTGTATTGTTTATGTTCCAGGGCCAGGCTAACTGGAGATGTCGATGGTATGGCAGGGTTTTGCAGGGGGGAAAATGTAACGGGGGTATTTTTTTAAGGGATTTTTATTTTGACGGGTTGCCCCATTTTCAGTATGGTCGCGGGAGATGTAAAGACGTCTGGGAAAAAGTGGAGAAGAGAGAGCAGTTTTTTTTTTTATGAGAGAGACGCACCATGATTGCTGTGTGAGAGATCAACAGTTTTGCAGCCGGAAACGTGAAAGCCGATAGTAATACGCATTAAATTTGAGTTTTTGCATTTAATTTGAGTCATTTCTGAACCATGCTTTAGATTGGGAGACATTGATTTCTTCCTGCGTGTCATTTAAGTGCACTTGTTAGGGCGCGAAAATGTGTATATGAACTGGAAGTGAGTTTTTCACAGAGTGTTTAATTTTTTTTACTCCCTCTGAGAATTTTTGCATTTTGACCAAGACAGTCCATCGCCTACGGTCAGTTTTGCTTTTGGGAGACACTTTTCTTTTGAGACTGCGTCAGTGCGTGCTGTGGCTAAGTTGCGCCATTTGGTTCTAGAAGGTTCCCGAGTTTTTCCTGGGCCACGCTCAGTTTTTGCTCATGTGTTTTTATTAACCTGCCATCCTGACGACATCTCCTCACTGTCTAGCCCCAGCTGTTCATTTCATCATCACAAGTCGTCGCTGATATAGACTCTTCACTGATATAGATTGAACTGGACTGTTAACTTGAACTAAGTAATTGAACTGGGTTGGTGTGAGAACTGAATCATACGTTGATTCGTAAGAGCTGTTTGAACTGAGCCAAGAGTTATTGCAGAGTTCATTTGAGCTGAATCAAGAGTTATTTCTGAGTTTATTTTAAGTGAATCGTTTGAATTGAATTGCAAGAGTCATTTATATGGTTCAGAGTTTTGGTTGAGATATCCAGTGCTGTTTGAAATTCAATTTGTGTGCTCTGATGTTGAATTTAATTCTGGGAAACTTGTGCATGAAGAGTTAAAAAGAAGTGTTGAACGGTTCCTCCAAAGCTAAAAGAAGACTTCAGAGAACTTGTCATCAATTATTTGTTTTATTTCATTCTTTTATTTAACCAGAGCCAGTCCTTCCAAGGAAAAGTCCAGTTTTCTAAAAAAGAGAAAAAGAATAAACTACTAATTGTTAACGGGCCACACAGTCTATAGTTATTTGTGCAACTTACCTTGGAGTAGGGGCGTCTCACTTACACTATTAGGTTTAGGAGGGTGGGAATGTGAATGATTTATTTTACCTCACATGAACATACTTCAAGGAGCCACCATACTGATACTTACTTACCTGAAGCCTACTTTTCCTATTCTTATAGTTCACAATAGTATAAGCTAAACCATATACACACATAGTGCATACTGAGACTAAAAGTACCGGAGTGGGGACTAAGATTCTTTCACTTTTAGGTCTTCCAAGGACACAAAGTAGTTTCCCCTACAAGGCGGGACTGATAGTCTTGTTACATTTGGCGTCACGAACAGGATAGAATCAGACAGTGCATTCATTTCTTGTGTGTGTCACCAGTCCCAGGCCTACAAGCTGAAGAATGGCAGAGCTCGAAGAACTAAGGAAGGAGCTGGCAGAGATGCAACGGTGGTTTGCAGAACAGGCCGGAGCACTCGAGCAAGCCAGAACCGAACAAAGGGAAGCCCTGTCACTTGCAAGAACGGTTATCGAGCTTCAAGCCACCGTTCAATCGACCCCAGCTGCCATTTATATCCCCAGGGATAGAAAACTTCCAGAATTCAGTGGCCGTTCAACTAATGCAGGAGAGTTAAGCATCGAAGAATGGGTTGCATCAATGAAATCGGCCTTTCAAGTAATGAGAGTACCCACAGAAGATCACGTAGAGTTCGTTAAGCAGCACCTCAAAGAAGAAGCCAAAGCGACCGTGAGGTTTATGTTGGGTGGCCATGAAAAATCTGCTGATGATATTTTTAAAATCCTTCTAGATACATACCTGTATGGAGACAAAGTGCCAATCGGAACCAGACTGAAGGATTTCTATAAATGTAAGCAAATGCAGGGAGAGACGATACGCTCATACGCGTATGACCTACAGGAGAGACTCAGCCGAGTTCAGCGCAGGGAGCCGAACAGAGCTCCAGATGCCGAAAGTGTGTTAAAGGAGCAACTTGTCCTGGGCCTTCGAGATGATTTTCTGAGGCGTGAAATGAAAAGACGAGTTAAGGAGGATACAGGTTTGACTTTTGTTCAGGTGATGCAAGCTGCGATTATGTGGTCTGAAGAAGAGGAGACACAAACAGCGAACAACCAAAAACCCAGCACCCGTGTCAGAGTAGTTAATGCAGATGCAGAACAAGCTTCATCTACGCTAACCCTGGAGAAACTGCACGAAGCCATACAGATGATTGCGGCCCATGAAGAAGAGCTTTACCAGGCAGTACACAGTAACAGCAGAGTACAGCTTCAACAGAGCCATCCAAGAAGGCAGCCACTGAAGGACAGCGATGGCCGATACATCTGTTATTCATGCGGTGAACCTGGGCACACTAGCAGACGCTGTTCACAGTCTGAAGCAGCTAAGGTGTCTGATCAGTTGCGTCATCCTACTGGGACAGCTGAAAGTAACATAGTGAATGTACCAGTAAGCACATCGCAATCTGGACCATCTATGATAAGGAGCCATACGGCTGAATCGACTGATGGAGTGACCAGGCATTGAAAAGAGGTGCATTTGGGTATTGTCTGAGTCAGCATAGCTGGTGTCAAGACAAACTGTTTGCTGGATACGGGCTCAGAAGTGTCCACTATTACAGAGTCGCACTTTAGGAAGCACTTCGGAGAACAAGAGCTTAAACTCTCGTCCGCTCATTGGGTTAGGCCCACTGCAGCTAATGGGCTCGACATTCCTGTCCTAGGATGTTTGCAAGCTGATGTGGAGTGCATGGGGAAGGTCCTCCCGGGGAAGTGCATCTTTGTGCTAACAGACACCAGCCCAGAAGCAGAAGAGATGAGAGGACTTTCGGGAATCATTGGAATGAATATTATCAGTGAGTTTAAGTCATTATTCGCCACAGGAGAGGGCATAAAGACAGACAATAAGTATGGACAACCTGCAGAAGCAAAGATAAGAAGGGTTTTAGCAAGGGTCCAGAAAACTGAATCCCTGGGTCCTGATGGCAAGATTGGATTTGTCAAAGTTGGTGGAAAGCAGGCCATCACCATCCCCCCCACTAAGTGAAAAGGTGTTTGAGGGCCGTTGCAGAGTGCCACCTAAAGTGAAGTGCCAGGTGTTAATTGAGCCCACCTCTGGTGCAAGTCTACCCAAGGGACTCCTGGTAGCCAATGTGCTGACACAAACCGAGGGTGGGAAAGTTTCTGTGCGCATAATGAATTCGAGTGAGCGAAACATCAGACTTAACCCAAGGTGCAGAGTGGCAGTATTGTCTAAGCTTCAGCAGGTGCTAACTGAGCATATACTGGAGTTTAAAGAAGAGGAAGGGGCACTTCATGTTAGACGAGAAGCACACATCCAAGCAGTCGAGACCTCTGACAGTCCACCAGTTCCAGTCCAGGTGAATTACGAAAAGCTCACCCCCATACAGAGAGAAGAATTAAATCAGTTGTTGGCAAAGTATAGTGACATCTTTTCCAAACATGACAGTGACTATGGGTACACACAGGCAGTGACGCACGACATTCACACTGGTGATGCTCCACCAATAAAACAGAGGCACCGCCACATGTTTTTCAAGAATTCAAAAAGCATGTACAGGACCTTGTGTCACAGGGCATACTTAAGGAAAGTACGAGCCCTTGGGCGTCCCTAGCCGTAATAGTTGTGAAGAAAGACGGCAGTGTGCGTTTCTGTTGTGATTACAGAAGGTTAAATCAAGTCACATGTAAAGATGCATACCCGCTTCCTAGAGTGGAGGAATCTCTGGACACGCTGGGGAATGCTCAGTTGTTTTCTACCTTAGATCTGACAGCCGGCTATTTCCAGGTAGCTGTGAGCGAGCGTGATCATGAAAAGACAGCTGTCACCACCCCGTTTGGACTGTTCGAGTGGACGTGGATGGCGTTCGGGCTGTGCAATGCGCCAGCCACTTTCCAGCGCCTTATGGGGGTGGTGCTTGGGGATCTGTCCTTTGAAGTTCTCTTGATATATCTGGATGATATTATCGTATTTTCCAGGGATTTCAAGGGCCACTGCGAAAGACTAGAGCTTGTCTTTGATCAACTGAAGCGCCATGGCCTGAAGTTGAAACCAAGCAAATGCTTTCTCTTTAGATCTGAGGTGAAGTTTCTGGGCCACGTAATCTCCTCCGAAGGAATCAAAGTTGACAGTGAAAAGGATAGTGCCTTGGATACTTGGCCTGTCCCAAGAAGTGTGAAAGAAGTAAGACAATTGATTGGATTCATGAGTTATTACCGGCGGTGTGTACCAAAGTTTGCTCAAATAGCAAGACCATTGCATGCGCTAATGGTCAGCAAAGACAAAAGGAAAGCCTCAGAACCATTCTTGTGGAGTAGCGAATGCCAGGCTGCATTTGATCAATTGAAACTATGCCTGATGTCACCACCTGTCCTCACTTACCCTCACTTTGGCCTCCCGTTTATACTCACAACAGATGGAGAGAAAATAAGGCAGCTAGTTGTTCCAGTTCCCTTACGCCGTTCAGTTTATGACAGCCAACATGAACATGGAGGTCATTTTGGGTGGAAGAGTACTTTGACGTTGATGAGATGGAGCTACTATTGGCCCAACATGTCTAAAGATGTGCAAGAGTGGACAGTGTAAAAGATGTACTCTTGCAAAAGATGTCTTCCCAAGAATCCGAGCCCAAATGACATGCAGCAATGTCACAGCTCCGCTAGAAGTTTTGGCCATGGACTACACCCAGCTGGAAATGTCCTCTGGGGGGTATGAAAACGTACTTGTACTGACTGACATGTTCACTCGGTTTACAGTTGCTGTCCCAACCAAGAACCAAACAGCGAATACCACTGCAAAGGCCCTCATCAAACATTGGTTCGTCTACTATGGGTGTCCAGCTTGTCTGCATTCAGATCAGGGAAGATGCTTTGAAGCACAAGTGATCAAGGAACTCTGTAAAGTATATGGTATCGGAAAGAGCCGTACAAGTCCCTACCATTCTCAAGGGAACTCTCAATGTGAGAGGTTTAACCGCACAATGCACGATATGCTGAGAACATTGACCCCTGAGAAGAAGAAGGACTGGAAAACTCGCTTACCAGAGCTAGTGATGGCATACAACAACCACGTCCACACGCCCACACGTCCACCGGCTATTCTCCTTTTTACTTAATGTTTGGGAGGGATGCACACCTTCCATTAGGTGGAAAGGATTTGGAGGAGAGTGATGAAGAAAACTTGGATGATTGGGTGAAGAGTCACCATAGCCGACTAAAGACTGTTGTAAAAGTTGCAAACACAGTTGCGCAGGAAGCCTCTAAAAGACGGAAGAGAGTGTATGACCCTATGGAGCGCTTGTCAGGCCGGGTGACCATGTGTTGTTGCGCAATCACAAACATAGGGGCAGAAACAAAATCCAGGACAAGTGGGAACACACACCATACACTGTAGTGAAGCAGAATCATTCAGACATACCTGTATTCACAGTCAAGCCTGAAAAGGGGTCTAGGGTAATACACAGAGATCAACTTTGTCACTGCACATTTCCCTTATTGCCATCTACTGCACCTCATAAAACCGGATACAGACCTGTAAACCAGTCAGATTCTGAAACAGAATTCCCAGATATTGTGTGTTTTCCAGCCAAAGAATAGAGACAGAATAGAGATAAAGAGGTGACACAGGTGGAAACAAGTGATGTAGAAAGAAGGCAGAGTGTAGTACAAGAACAGGGGGAAGTAGCACAAGATGTAATTCCAGAAACGGAATTGGAAATACAAGAAGTTTCAGATGATGCTGACATTTCAGATGTTGAATGTGAAAGTATTCCAGAGCTCAGACACTCTCAAAGACCAAACCGTGGAAAATTACCTGTGAGGTATAGAGTTGATTATCTTAGGAAATAACGTCATAAAAGAAAAAATTAACTGAGATTGTGTTGAGAAATATGTATGAACTTGTTGAAATTTGAAAAGTTTGAAAGAATGTGTATTTTGTTGCACTTTAAAGTTGTGTATTGTTTATGTTCCAGGGCCAGGCTAACTGGAGATGTCGATGGTATGGCAGGGTTTTTCAGGGGGGAAAATGTAACGGGGTATTTTTTTAAGGGATTTTTATTTTGACGGGTTGCCCCGTTTTCAGTATGGTCGCGGGAGATGTAAAGACGTCTGGGAAAAAGTGGAGAAGAGAGAGCAGGTTTTTTTTTTTTTTTTTTTTTTACGAGAGAGACGCACCATGATTGCTGTGTGAGAGATCAACAGTTTTGCAGTGGGAAACGTGAAAGCCGATAGTAATATGCATTAAATTTGAGTTTTTGCATTTAATTTGAGTCATTTCTGAACCAAGCTTTAGATTGGGAGACATTGATTTCTTCCTGCGTGTCATTTAAGTGCACTTGTTAGGGCGCGAAAATGTGTATATGAACTGGAAGTGAGTTTTTCACAGAGTGTTTAATTTTTTTTACTCCCTCTGAGAATTTTTGCATTTTGACCAAGACAGTCCATCGCCTACGGTCAGTTTTGCTTTTGGGAGACACTTTTCTTTTGAGACTGCGTCAGTGCGTGCTGTGGCTAAGTTGCGCCATTTGGTTCTAGAAGGTTCCCGAGTTTTTCCTGGGCCACGCTCAGTTTTTGCTCATGTGTTTTTATTAACCTGCCATCCTGACGACATCTCCTCACTGTCTAGCCCCAGCTGTTCATTTCATCATCACAAGTCGTCGCTGATATAGACTCTTCACTGATATAGATTGAACTGGACTGTTAACTTGAACTAAGTAATTGAACTGGGTTGGTGTGAGAACTGAATCATACGTTGATTCGTAAGAGCTGTTTGAACTGAGCCAAGAGTTATTGCAGAGTTCATTTGAGCTGAATCAAGAGTTATTTCTGAGTTTATTTTAAGTGAATCATTTGAATTGAATTGCAAGAGTCATTTATATGGTTCAGAGTTTTGGTTGAGATATCCAGTGCTGTTTGAAATTCAATTTGTGTGCTCTGATGTTGAATTTAATTCTGGGAAACTTGTGCATGAATAGTTAAAAAGAAGTGTTGAACGGTTCCTCCAAAGCTAAAAGAAGACTTCAGAGAATTTGTCATCAATTATTTGTTTTATTTCATTCTTTTATTTAACCAGAGCCAGTCCTTCCAAGGAAAAGTCCAGTTTTCTAAAAAAGAGAAAAAGAATAAACTACTAATTGTTAACGGGCCACACAGTCTATAGTTATTTGTGCAACTTACCTTGGAGTAGGGGCGTCTCACTTACACTATTAGGTTTAGGAGGGTGGGAATGTGAATGATTTATTTTACCTCACATGAACATACTTCAGGGAGCCACCATACTGACACTTACTTACCTGAAGCCTACTTTTCCTATTCTTATAGTTCACAATAGTATAAGCTAAACCATATACACACATAGTGCATACTGAAACTAAAAGTACCGGAGTGGGGACTAAGATTCTTTCACTTTTAGGTCTTCCAAGGACACAAAGTAGTTTCCCCTACAAGGCGGGACTGATAGTCTTGTTACAAATGTGAATAAGATGGAGTATTTACTCTATCATCCTTTTTTCCCCAAAATGCCTTTAGAGGAGAAATTAAAAGTAGAAGCAAACATTCCACAATCAAATATACACAAAAGGACAGATGACTGAACCATATTTTTAGTGGGGTTTTGTAAACAAAAGCATTAAAATTTTGGTGTTTACCATGTTTGGCAATTGGAGGAAATACAGCAAGACCCCAGTACAGCATTACAAACTTGAAATTGGCAATTCTGAATTCAGGTTCAAAAAATTATCTTCACAAGAATTCAACAAGGATTCTTTTGAATATTTATAGTATAAATCAAGATGCTAGCTGATGCTGTTCAACTACGTATTAGATGGATGGTAGATTATGGTAGATTGTACAAATTTCATAAAGCAGCAGGAAAAAGCATGAGGATATGTTAGTAACAGCTGTTGTGTGTTTTTTTGTTTCCTCCAAGGTAAGTCTTTCCCATGTATTATCCCTGGAAATTGTGGTCAACCACTTTACAGTGCTACATCTTACCTGACACTGGCTATAGATGAAAATAGTTGTAATTTGATCTGAAATATAGACAGCTTTGACAAAACATTAATTTGCTTTGAAGCATTGCCAATAATGAAGCAAGATGACTCCAAGAATAAGTTTATATGCCCAGCTGAAAGTGCAGCTCCCCAAAATCTTGCCCTTTTACCTTGCCAATCAGAGATTAAGCTAAATTTAGAGTGTGCATACAGGATCTTTTACTCACCAACACAGTGTGTCTATTGTAAACCTAACAAACTGTAAATAACTTTTATTTAACATTCACTGTAATAGAGAATTAGATGACAGACTGCAGGGGTTGTGGGTCAAGCTGATTTGAGAAAAATCATAATACCTTCTCTGCGTCTATTGCTGCAAAATTGCTTCTCTGATCTGTATTAGATATGGTGGGTATCTGGCATTAGGTCTAAAAAAAACTGATATCAATGCTCAATATGAAATTCAGTAAGTCATACAGATTTTTTGTGACTTGAACAAGGTAGAACAAGGTAGGTTCATCTAATAAACCTGCAACTCTGTCAAATTACATGCATTTCTGTTTGATAAATGTCATGATCATCTCTGAAAACAAGCCTAACTGGGCATTTTTGTGCAGCCTTGGAAACCATGGGGTGGGTTTTAAAAATATTATGCAAACTTTATTCCTAAAAAAAAATGTTTACACTACAGGAAAAAATAATTAGTCTCTTTTGTAATGTATAGTACATAGATTTAAGCCATTTGATAACTACATATATTACAACACAGTCCATTTCAGAGAGGAGAAGAGAAGAAAAGAGCTCAGGCTTTGGATGTTGCACGTACCTGTATTTGATGCAGTGCTGAGCTGTGCTCAGTTCCTCTGTTGCTTTGGATTTAGTATCTGAGGAAGACACAGAGGGGCGATTCTGTCTCTCCTCTTTATTGGATTACTCCCCCTTCACACAGGGCAGTGGCGTGATGGGGATGGGAAATTTACTTTAGCACTAACTATAAATACACTATTAATACATGCACACATATGTAAAAGATACTGAAACATACAAAGTGAACTGACATGCTGCATGTATCTGGTACTTTACAACAAATTAGGGCATAATACAGATTCATATGCACAGTCCCAGTGTATTTTTCAATATACACTATTTGGGAACAAATACAAGATGAGAATGAATATTGTTTCCTTGAGAGCACTTTATCTGCAGCCTCAGGATGTATTTATTTTTCTCGCCCTTCGGGAATGAGAGGTGTGTGAAACAAAATCTGAAAAAGCCCTTTCTCCTTTATGCACTGTACATCTTATTGGCAATTAATAGATCTTCAAACTAATCAGAGTGCTTACTGATGCTTAGTATCTAATGAGCATAATGACATGAAATTCCTGAATATAATGACAACAATCTTGTTGCAATAGAGAAACAAAGAAGGAGAGTACAAGGTGAATTTTGCTTTAATTTCATGTAGTATAGTTAATAATCCATAACTTCCAATCTCATAAAACAAAACACCAAATAACAATCACCTGAATTTGCTCAGAAAAAGACTTTCATACAAGCTGTGTATTCCTCATAGAGTTCAAGCTACTGTTACAGAGCTTAGGTATACTGAATTCATTCAGCAGTGTGGCTTTGACGGTGTACCTCATAGTCTACTAGAAGGATCAGAGGCTAATCTGGGAAGTCTCCATCACCAAGTTCCCCCCAGACTATGCTCTCTCTCACATATCATACACGGACATGCCAACATTTTCCTGTAGTAGCCAGAGAGAAGGCTCTGAACGCTCACATCCCTTGTCAATTAACACATGACATCCACTGGGACAATAGACATTCAGGGGGAAGTCCAAGGGGTCAGCATAAATGATTACTGCTTTATAATTGTATATAAACGTTTTCACTGCTAACTGGAATTGTACCAACAATCAAACATCCACATCTTCAAGCTTTGCATTAAATAATTGAGAGATACCCCACTAACAGAACTCCAGATACATGCTCAATATTCAATATCCTAAATCAGAGAGATGTTCAAGTGACAACACAAAAGCAATCTGTGTATCTTGAAGATATGAGCAAAGCAGAGTCAAATGATGCAGCCTGGTGTCTTTAAGGGTAAATGAAAAGGCATCACACTTACTTTTAGGGGGAAAAAAGGTTTAATTAACTTAAACAAATGAAGTTTTAGTCTTTATTAAATTATTTCAGCCTTTGATGTCCTATGGCTGCTCCCTTTCAGCTTCTGTTTACTCTTAGCCAGACCATGATCTCCCGCAAAAATTGTAGGAATTCGAACAAGTGACACTGATTTCATTGGATTTCATTTGAATGAGGCCGTAAAAAAGCTAGCCTAGGCTCATGCCTGAATATTTGCTATTTGTACCTTTTCTGATGCAAATTCTTACTAATCATAAGACTATGTTGGCACAGTGCCAGGCTTTCTGCCCAGAGATAAGACCTCAGATAAGCTCAGCAGCTGTCTACATGAGGCAGCTAAAGCTCTTCGTTTAGCATTGCAGACCTCCAAAAGGTCAGCAGTGATCCCCCTTACCCCCCTTACCCCCCCCGAACTAAACTCACTCTATGACAAATACTTTTTTTCACAGATCCTGAACAAGCGGTACATGCCCGTCCTCTTTCTAGAACTGACCACACAATTACTGACTGTTTATCTTCAATGAACTGCAGCTTGTCTGTAATTCTGTCTAACTAGGTTACCCATTTCTGTGTGCGTACTGTGTCACTCCTAATGCACAGGAATGTCTCTGACTCCCGTTGACAAGGTGTCCCTTGTCAATATGCAAGTTTAATGTAAAAGGAGACTGTTCGAAGACCCCTATTCTGGATAAATATCCTTCACCAATAGTAAGATTGGGAAATACAATCTTATCTGGTCGATGTGGCTGCAGGTTTTCATCATAGCCCAATAGGAGACATATGGAAAAGTAATTTGAAGACCAAGAACAGCTAATGAAGTGTGACTCCTGTTTATTTGGAACAAAAGCCTGCAGTCACATTGGTGTTTGCAGATAAGATTTAAGACCCCTGACCAGAATCAAAAACAGAATCACACAAACGATATATGGCACGCATGGAATGAATTTGTTTTAACAGCGTTGGCAACATGCATGCACATGCTAATATACAGTAGTATGCAATATGTTAAACCCTAATTAAGATATATTGAAAGAATATGATGTCAAATAAACATCTGACACATGAGTTAAATGCAGTAAGGTCCATAAGTATTTGGACAGTGACACAATTTTCATAATTTTGCCTCTGTACTCCACCACAAAGGATTTGAAATGAAGCATTCAAGATGTGACTGAAGTGTAGACTTTCAGCTTTAATTCAAGGGGTTTAACAAAAAATATTGCATTAACAGTTTAGGAATTACAGCCATTTTCTTTTTTACATAGTCCTTCCATTTTCACAGGCTCAAAAGTAATTGGACACTTGACTGATAAGCAGTTTCATGACCAGGTGTTGCCTGTTTCCTTGTTATTTCATGACAATTTAAGAAGATGAAAGGTCTAGAGTTGATTCCAAGCTTTGAATTTGTATTTGGTAGCAGTTTATGAACTCTCAACATGAACTCTCAATATGCGGTCCAAAGAGGTGTCGATGCAAGTTAAGGAAGCCATCGTTAGGCTGAAAAAACAAAACAGACCTAACAGAGAGATAGCAGAAACTTTACGAGTGGCCAAATCAACCATTTGGTACATTCTTAAAAAGAATGAATGCACTGGTGAGCACAGCAAAACCAAAAAGCCGGTAAGACCACAGAAGACAACTAAAGTGGATGATCACAGAATTCTTTCCTTGTTGAAGAAAAACCCCTTCACAACATCTAGCCAAGTCAACAACACTCTGGAGGAGGTAGGCCTATCATTGTCAAAGTCTACAATCAAGAGACGCCTTCATGAATGTAAATACATACGGTTTACTTCAAGGTGCAAACCACTGGTAACACTCAAGAACAGAATGTCCAGTTTAGACTTTGCGAAAAAAAAAACTCTAAAAAAAGCCTGACCATTTCTGATGCAAGATTAACATTGTACCAGAATGATGGAAAGAGAAGAGTATGCAGAAGGAAAGGAAGGGCTCATGATCCAAAGTATACCACATCATCTGTCAAACATTTGGAAGCAGTGTTAGGGCATGGGCATGTATAATTTCCAATGGAACTGGGTCACTGGTGTTTATTGATGATCTGACTGCTGATAGAAGTAGCAGGATGAATTATATGTTGATCAAGTCAAGGTTTACATTAGTTAGTCTTCTTATGTGTAAATTTACACACACTCAGGAGCATGAGTAGGATATGTCAATGTTTTTCTGAATTTATGTGATTTTCATGAATACCAAATTTCTTGTGTAAAAGCTCTTGATTATGAATGATATACTGAATGATGAATGATTTACTATGAATGATTGAATGATATGAATGATTTACTAAAAAATGTGTGCATATGAAGCTTGGTAAAGAAGGCCCAATGTCAGTTTACCCTTATTTGCCATTTAACCTGTAAGATACTAGAAGAAACATGCATTATGAATGTAAGGTATATAAAATAATGTTTTTTTTTTTATTTATGAGGATACTTAACACTGGGGCATAGAGTATTATCGACATCCAAATAAGTAAGATCAAAATAAAGTGTAAAGTCCATAAAAACAACATACTGTAGGTCTCTGTATGAGTCAATTAACTGGTTAATCCAGTGAAGTCATTTACTCAAATAGTTAACAATAAAAATATTGTGGTATAATTATAAACCAAGATAACGGGGGTGAATTCTCCTGCCTTGTGCCCAGTGTTGCCAGGATGGCTCTAGATCCACTGTGACCCTGTCCAGGATCAAACAGTTACTGAAGATGAATGAATGAATGAATGAATGAATGAATGAATGATAATAATAATAGTAGTAGTAGTAGTAGTAGTAGCAACAACAGCAAGGGTGAGGCCTCAGCGTTAATACTTAATTAATCTGACAGAACTGAAGCCACTATTAGAAAAAACTGAGCTGCCTTTATACTTAACATACTCACTACTAACCCATTGCTATTATACTGTATGATCTCTTTCTGAAATACAGCAGCACATACACATGGGTCAAACCAGTTATTTTAAGTACTGATATTTGTTTAAGAGCAAAATGCAGCCAATGTTAGCAAATAAACATGAGATATTGTTGCCTGAGATGGGTTACCACATACTGCGAATAGTTAAATGCATGTTTTCTTAGATTCAGGTGCTGAAAAATGATTTAAAAAATAATAATAAAGTTTAATATTTTAGGTCCCAGCTAGTCCAAAACTAAAATGATATACCTGATTGATTGACAGCTCTGGACAGTGCCTATTTCTTACCAGCTTTGTTATATATTTTAGTAGTTACACCAGGTGCTGGGGCACGGTGGTTTAATGGTGAGGATGTTTGCCTCGCAGCTCCGGGGTTGGAGGTTCAAATTCCGCCTCCACCCTGTGTGCGTGGAGTTTGCATGTTCTCCCCGTGCTTTGGGGGTTTCCTCCGCGTACTCTGGTTTCCTCCCCCAGTCCAAAGACATACATTGTAGGCTGACTGGCATTTCCAAATTGTCTGTAGTGTGTGAATGTGTGTGTGATTGTCCCCTGCCTTGTGCCTTAAGTTCCCTGGGATAGGCTCCAGGCTCCCCCGTGACCCTGTGTAGGATAAGTAGGATGGATGGATTCCAGGTGTTCTCAAATGTTTTGCAGCCAGGGACCTCTTTAACTGCAAAATACATTCCACTGACCCTCTCAGTACAGATTTATTTAATGAAAATTACTTAAATTAGACAAATTGTTTTAGAGCCATCTATTCCTGAACCTTCCTTAGAGCACAATAGAACTGAGTTTACGTTGGTGCTTGGACCCCGAAACATAATAACAACTACAGTTGTTGTGATTTCCACCACTGTAACAAATTTTACAAAAATTACTGACCACCCTCGCTATGCTTCCCCAGACCCCACTTTTAGAAACCACAGGGCCCTTGTTGTTGATTTTGTGTCTTAGAGTAGTAAATAACATACACACACTAGAAAATTAGTCGAAACAGTAGCCTCTAGTGGCCAAGTACGTCCTAGCACTTGGCTAAAAATGCTCGTTACGTCATATTTCTGCGACGCTTGTGGCAGAAGCCGCGTGAGGCATAACCTCTTGATATTCAGTAGTAACAGTTAGGCTTTAAAATGTCGGTTTTTCACGACGAAGTCGAAATTGAGGACTTCGAATACGACGAAGAAACAGAAACGTATTACTTCCCGTGTCCCTGTGGAGACAAGTTTGCTATCACAAAGGTAAGTAATGCTAAATATACAGTAATGCTGAAATGTAGGACACAACCTGCTTTGCTTACTGAGCTGCATTACCAGATTCACCCCAAATTACTTACACATGCTGTCCTTTTAACTACTTTGCTAAAGATACAGCTTAAGTTCATCATAATGTGTTTATCAAAGCAAACGTTTTACTTCAGTTTAGATAAGAACAAATATAAGATGGCATTGAATGACTTTACACTTACACACAGTTAGAACAATAATAAACTGTTAAAATTAATGAAGAAAACAGCAGGAACAGAATCAGTGGGTCACAGTCCTTAAAACCAGTAAGTAAATAAATAATAACATATATAAGCAGATAGATGGATAGACAGATAGATACAGATGTTGTTGTAAGTTTACATACAGTACAGCTTGCAGAATCTGCAAAATGTTAATTTTTGTTTAAATAAGAGAGATCATAAAAAATTACATTTTGTTTTTTATTTAGTACTGCCCTAAATAAGCTATTTCATATAGCAGATGTTTCCATATAGTCCACAAAACAAAATAATAACTGAATTTACACAAATAAACCAGTTCAAAAGTTTACATATGCTTGATTCTTAATACTGTGTGTGTTACCTAGATGATAAACAACCAGTGATAGTTGTGATAGTTGTTCATGAGTCCCTTGTTTAGTTAAACTGCCCACTGTTCTTTAGAAAAATCCTCCAGGTACTGCACATTATTTGGTTTTCCAGCATCTTCTGTATATTTAATCCCTTTCCAACAGTGACTATATGATGTTGAGATCCGTCTTTTCACAGTGAGGACAACTGAGGGACTCGAGCACAACTATTACAAAAGGTGCAAACATTCAGTGATGCTCAAGAAGGCAACACGAGACATTAAGAGCCAGGGGGATGTAAACTTTTGAACAGGATGACTGGGGTAAATTGTTATTATTTTGTCTTCTGGGAAACGTAAATATCTTATGTAAATTCTGAAGAGCAGTACTAAATGAAAAAAATAGGATCTTTAAACAAAATAATAACAGTAGTGAACAACTATCACAAAACATAAAAACAGTCATTGATCATCCAGGTAACACAGACAGTATTAAGAATCAAGTATATGTAAACTTTTGAACTGGTTCATTTGTGTAAATTCAGTTATCATTGTGCTTGTGGACTATATGGAAACATCTGCTGTATGAAATAGCTCACTCAGGGCAGTACTAAATAAAAAACAAAATGCAATTTTTATGATCTCTCTTATTTTTAAAAAATTATTAACATTTTGCAGATTCTGCAAAGCGTATGTAAACTTATGACCCCAGCTCTATACAGATTGATGTACAAATAGATACATTATATGGCCAAAAGTATGTGGACACCTGACCATCACAGATCCACAGCAGTTCTTCTCCAAACTGTTGCCGCAGACAATTGACTAGGACATCATTGTATGCTGTATCATTAAGATTTTCCTTCACTGGAACTAAGAGGCCCAAACATGTTCCAGCATGACAATGCTCCTGTGCACAAACTGAGGTCCATAAAGATATGGTGTGCCAAGATTGGAGTAGAAGAACTCGAGTGTCCTGCACAGAGACCTGACCTCAACCACACTGAACACCTTTGTCGAACTGGAACGCTGGCTGTGTGCCAGACCTCCTCACCTGACATCAGTGCCCAAGTTCACTAATGCTCTTATGGCTGAATGGGCAAATCCCCACAGCCACATTCCAACAACTAGTGAAAAGCTTTTCCAGAAGAGTGGAGGTTATTATAACAGCAAAGGGGGACTAAATATGGAATGGGATGTTCAGCAAGCATGTAATGGTGTGATGGTCAGGTGTCCTCAAACTTTTGGCCATATAGGATGGATGGATGGATGGATAGACAGACAGACCCACTTATTATCTTTATTATATGTTTTAAATATTGGGCATTGGTATTCTCCCAAATCTTCCATATGCACTATTTACCAGATGCTGTCCGAATAAATGACTTGTTTGTAACTTTTGATGAGAGAGTCTTCTTTTTGTCACTAGTATCTAAAGAAATTATAAAGCAAAAACTTGACACGTGTATTTTACAGGAGGATTTGGAGAATGGTGAGGAAGTGGCCACATGTCCAAGCTGCTCGCTGATTGTTAAAGTAATTTATGACAAGGCAAGTACTTCTGAGTAGTAGTTCACTTCTGTCATGCAGAGTCTTGTTACTGGCTGTGTCTCAAATCGACCCCTTAATGCCCTATTTAGTACACTTTCTCTGTTCTGTTTATACCTTTTGTATTAGTTTGTATGCTCCCTCTTAACAGAACCTCATTACTTTGAAGTATGTAATATAAAGTCTCAAAGTCAACATTTTCTAGGGTGTCCCCTAGGACTAGTATATTCAGTATCACCAACACCTGGGCTAAATGAGAGAAAATCATGTGTCACAGGCTGCTGAGCCAGTATAGTTAATCACCGCATGCTATGACACATAGACTTCTTGTTGCTGGTAAAATGAAGGTGTAACCTTTTTGTTGTATTTGCTGTTTGAATGAAATTGCTTAGCAACTGTCCCAGCCAGGACGTCTTTTGATTTTATAACGATACAACTGCAAACTTTATTCAGAAATTTCTAACATCTGTTCATCTCCATATTAACAATATAACAACATTTTGTAAACTTAGTATTACAAGCTTCTATCTCCCATTCAGTATTACCCCAAATAAAACCTTAGAATACTAAGATTACAACTGATTCAATAGACATACAGGAATGGAAAAGAGTTGTACATGTTTAGAACTATTGTTTATTTTTCAGGAGCAGTTTATGTGTGGGGAAGTCATTGATGCACTGCCTGCATCAGAAACAAAACTGGAGGTGGCCCAGAGATGACAGCTCATCGTCTAAGCCATCTAAATCTAGGCCTAAAGGTTGTTACTGTGTAATGAACATTGGACCTGAAACCCTTACGTGAGTCAGAATTGTGAAAGGAACCATTGTGAAAGGAAGTATCCCTCTCTTCTCATGGACTCAAGACACTTGCAAAAGCAGCATTTTGCACATGGACTATTAGTTTTATAAATGTTATAAACATATTTATTTTAATAATACGTCACGCCTCCTTGTCTGAATATGGGTTGCTTAAATTCTGGAGCATTCGAAACTTACTGTATGGTGTTTAGGCAGCAGGGGGTGCTGCTAGATCATGAGGAAAAATCTGTTGCTTGTGGATTGGTGGATTATCCAAATTAAAACAGGTTTGGGAGGTAACGTCGTGTATGTGTGAGACAAATATACATGTTAGGATAGTGTGAAAATATCACACCAAACACTAAGCGTGATCTACACACGGAAGGGTTTGGCAACAATTGGAAATACATATGAGAATCCATTTTAAATATAGTGAAAATTAAAGTAATTTGAATATTAAAAGGGGTATGATTGCTTTATGGTGGCATTGCCACATAATTTTTAAGTAAATGATTATTCAATAAGTTGTAGCAGTATGCATTTTGAGAGTAACCACGGCGGTGCAGCGGGTAGTGTTGCCTCCTCACAGGGTTCTCACAGATTCGCCAGTTCAATCCTGCACTTGGGTTACTGTCTGTGTGGCAAGATAAATAGATGTCCATCCATCCGTTTTCCATACTGCTTATCCTACATAGGGGTAGCCTGGAGCCTGTCCCAGGGGACTCGGGGCACAAGGCGGAGGACACCCTGGATAGGTAGCCAACACATTCACACACTATGGACAATTTGGAAAATTGTCAGCCTGTAACACCTGTCTTTGGACTCGGGGAGGAAACCCCAGAAGTTCGGGGAGAACATGCAAGCTCTGCGCATACAGGGTGGGGCGTGCAGCTGCGAGGCATTTGTTCTAACCACTAAGCCACCGTGCCCCCAAATTGCTGGTAGTCTGGTATCTAAGACTACCTTATGTCCATCTTGCAGTGATAGTTGGTCTATTTTATAGTTAGCATTTAACAACAAATGTTCACTTTTAAAATTGGCAGTGGGGATGACGGCTGGGTTTTACTCTAAATATTACTTTAAAGTGCCTCACAGTTAAAGCAGAACATAATCAGTTCAAAAGCATGTAAATGATATACCACAGCAGCAGGTTGTTTTATGATTTCCGTTTCCCAGTTCAGGAATTCATACGCTGCATATTCATATTTCAAATCATTATTAGCACATCTGGCTGTGTAATAGAAGCTCTCAGTCTCCGTGACTCAGCTCTGAATAATGATGCTAATGGTGCTAAATGATGAATATGGCTTTTCATAATTATCACTTAACAGGTTGGACAGATTTCTTCTCCAGATCCTTTTTTTAGAAATATTATCCAGTGCTAATAAAAAATCTTCATGTCTCATCACATTTGAAAAATTCAGGAGACAGAGCTCACTCACTTGACTGCACACAATCACAATCTGATTTCCACAGATTTGACTGCATTTATAAAAGCATCATATTACTGAGACCCCAAAAATATTTGTGGAGTGTAGCTACAGAGGAAATAGAGCATAACTGTTGCCAGATGATATTGCTTATAGACTTTTAAAAAGAGCGGTGCACTTAATATTAACTAAATCTGTTCCTACTGATACATGTATTATTGTATTTTGTTACATATTAGTTTATTGTACACAGACTGTCACCTCTACACTAGTTGTATGTATGATACGATACAATTTTGACTCTGAAGGCAATTATATGATATTTGACGATACCTGCTACAATACGACATGATTTTAGTTTGTAAGGCAACTTTTGCAAATTTTTTTATGGTACCACTGAATCTGCTATGATTCGATTCAGTAGCCTCCAGTTGATGTGTGACCAACTTTGTTCAGAATCTGGAGTAAGCCTACTGTTAGCTTGCAAATGATGATGAAGTAGAGAAGGACTATATGAAGTATCAGAATTATGGACAAATCAGCTTGCTGTCCTGTTTACACATCAGTTAAAATATGAATTATTTTTTTACCCACTAGATGTCTGTCCCTTTTTTGGGGGGGCATGGTGGCTTAGTACAAAATCAAAATCAAACTCAAATCCCACCTCCGCCCTGTGTGTACGGAGCCTGCACATGCTCCCCATGCCAGGGGCAGTCAAAAGACATGCATTGTAGGCTGATTGGCATTTCCAAATTATCCATAGTGTGTGAATGTGTGTGCCCTGTGATGCATTGGCACCCTGTCTAGGATGTCCCCCACCCTGTCTAGGATGTGCCCCGAGTCCCCTGGGATAGGTTCCAGGCTTCCCTGCAACCCTGTGTAGGATAAGCAGTACAGAGAATCAATGGATGGATAGTTGTCTGTCCCTATTTGATGACAATCAATTATAATCAATAATAATAATAGATTTATGATTGTTGCCTCAATTCATATCTATTGCCTTTTAAATTGATGCATCAATCCCAATTATCTGATCATTACACCCCTACTCTACACACACTCTTCTATGTAACAAATGATATAGTGTGAGTGTACACAAGCAAACCACACATAACACCACAGGCTCCCAGCCCTGGTCCTGGATTCCCCTCTCTGTTCTACACATTTTAGTGTTTTTCCTGCTCTAACACACCTAATTCTACAAATTAACAGCCCTTCGTGAATTGAAGTGGGTGTGAATTGAAGAGCAGGGAAAACCCTAAAATGTGCAGGACATGCAGGGACTCCAGGGTTGGGAACCTGTGCATTAATCTGATACTCAGGCTGAGGCATGTTTTTTTTTTCTTTTTCTTTTAAAAAACAGCAACCCTACAAATTACCTTGGGATCAATAAAGTATCTATCTATCTATCTTAAAGCAGACAGCCCATCTGCACACACATACACAAACACACACACACCTCAGTGATGAGACGATCCATACAAAAGAGGACTAACAGTTTTTTAAAGCTTATTCATTAAAATTAGCATTAAAAACCAACTTTTAAGACAATACTTAAAGTTAAATTATTTCTGACAGTGTACAAAATTGAGGCAAGTATGCACACAGCCAAGCACGTGCCGTAGATAAAACGTTCATTAAAAGGCGCTTTTAAAATATCTTTTTTATTGTATGATGTGGCTTGTGGTTTGACGCTTGAACAGCGCGCGTGACAGTCCTGTCCGGGCGGCGATGACGTCACGCCGCAGCCCTCGGCGAAGGAGCAGCAGCAGAAGCAGCAGTAGAAGCAGTAGAAGAGGATAGAGGACGAAACTAGGGGAGGCCTGCTGAAACCACCGAGAACACAAGCTCCATACACTTTCATAATAAAACTTTCGCATGTTGTGGAGCAGCAGCAGAGCAGGAAGTTCCACTCCCGCTGTATTCGCTGTCCGAAAGCGAGCCGCAAGGTAAGACTGACATTAAATAGCAGCTCGCTGGAAAGTTGGCTTGTGGTTGCACTGTACATGTGCGTGTGCAAGCGCGCGCGTGTGCGTGCGTGTTGTGCGTGCGTGTGTGTGTGTGTGTGTACACATGTGCATGTGTGTTTAATAGGTGATGCACTGGCGGGACAGTTTGGAAGCGATTTAAAGTGCGATTTGCTGATCAACCTGCACAAATGCAAAAGAAATGCACAAAGTTTCATCTCACCCACGCGAGACTGACATACGGTGTTTATTTGCTTTGCCGATTTATATATTGGACAAATAAAAGGGAATGGCTTTGTGTAGCCGCGCGCGCGGTAGCTAACGTTAGTAGCTACAGCAGGACAGTACAATAGCTGGACACGGTGGCGCTTTTCGTAGCAAAACAGTCGTAAATACTTTCTGCCGATTTTCAGAATGAATAATAATCCATCCTGAGCATCTTGTTCAGCAGAATTTGATCGTTAAACGCCTGGTTAGATGTAGGGTTTTTGTGTTTTCACACATCCTTGTGGTGAGACCGCGTCGCGATAACGCGGTTAGCACGCAGGTTTGTTGTGTTTTTTTTTTTTTTTTTTGGTTAAATAGTTGTAACTGTAAAAGTTGACACAGTTCAGAGAAACTACGTGTGTCTTTTGTGAGAGGTGGGACAGCCGGGTTTGAATGTGTTCACTTTGTGTTTGGGGTGTGTGTACGGCTTGTGTGAAAGGCCATCTGTTTGCCTCGCTAATGTTGCTCAGGATTTACTTCACACTCTGTGCTCTGGCTATCCGCTGAATACAAGCAATAATACTGGTTGTAGATGTAAATGTCGCAGACAGGAGTGATAGGTTCATGATGAAAAGTAAGGGGATTTCCCCTTAACAGTTTTTTTTTTCCTTACCTACCTGATCCATCCTGATGCCCTACTCCTGGTTGGGTTTCTCCATCCATCTATTTTTTTGTACCGCTTTTCCTACACAGGGTTGCAGGGAGCCTGGAGCCTCTCCCAGGGTCACAAGACAGGGGACACCCTGGACACCCTGGGTGCCAACCCATCGCAGGGCACAATCACACACACACACACACACACACACACACCCATTCACTCACTACAGACAGTTTAGTCAGTCAGTCAGTCTGCAAGGCATGTCTTTGGACTGGGGGAGGAAACCCCTGAAGCATGGGGAGAACATGCAAACTCTATTTAAGAACATTGCATTTCCAAGCTCTTGGGTTGCTTTTGCAGTATGTTTTGGGTTATTGGGTCATTCCTGACCCCTTCTGCTGTCCGTACCAGCCTGATCCAACCTGATGCCCTGCTTCAGGTTGGAGTTCTCATCACTTGGAAATCACTCTCTGCTGAGGATGGCCCCACATGGACAGCCTAAAGATCAATGAGATTACTGTGGATGATACCACTTAAAAACCATGAAGATGGCTTTGGACTGCAATTGATATGAGCAGTCTTGCTACGATGGCTTAGGAATACAAGTGCTATGATAGCTTTAGGACTGCAATTCCCACGAACAGTTTTCAGTCTCCATTATTGAACAGTTGATAACTTCAAAATAGACTTCATGTGAAAACTATAATGAATTTCCTTTCTACACAATTGCTTTTTTTTGACAATCCATCAGCTGTTTACCATTAAAACCATTTGCCAAATGATTTCCATTACATAGTAGGATGTATTATGGACATAGGTCCTTAACGGTTTCCACTAGACACAACATGCCAACAAGAGAAGGCAACAAACTACCAGTAGAGACCCACAGGGACCATTACAGTTTCCATTAAAACTAATACAATTCCCGTTATACCCATTACATATTCTATGAGTATTTCTGTTGTTTTTTCTTTTCACCAGGAAGATTTACAGTGAAAATGCGTGACTCGAGAGAGGCGCATCTGAATATAGGAGCAGTCAGGTTAAAGGTGGTGAAAAGTGACTCCTCTTAGACTTGTGGACTTGATGGTCTACAAGTGCACATTACTTCATGGAGAGGCCACTGAGTCTTCCAAACAAAATCCATGAAGTCTTGTTCAAACTATACATTTGTGTGGATTGAAGAAGAGGGACTGGTCCAAATATAGGTGTGAGGTTACTTTAGAGGTAGAAGTGTGAGATAAGTAAGGAATAAAACTTTTGTTAAAGGAAAATAATGACGGAGTGGTGTGATGCGATGAGATGTGAAGCGAAAGGCCATCACTACCCAGAAGTGGCTTATTTTCTTATTACAGCACATTTCAAACTTTTATATTCCTCTTGTACCACAGTAACAATTGTTTGTTGTTTGTTTTAATTGTTTAAGACAATATACTCCTTAATGTGCGATCAATAATTCATCACATGGAAGACAAAAATGGAAGAATTGAAGTAGCCAATGATTCAGTAAAAAGTAAGAAAGTGAGAAACAGTTTGAAAGGATTCATTTAATAAGGTTTCTAAACAGTAATATGCTTCATGTGGCCTCAGACACAGTACAAGATACTGTGTTGATTCAGTTGCCTCTCATATTTCCCCAGCAGATGCACTGTATGGGTGCAAATGCATCCATGCAGTGTGATCAGTAATCACAATGGCAGGATGTAAGATGGGAGTTTTTGCTTTGTTTTGCCCACTGAGTGTCGATAGGCTGGTGAAAGTGATACATGAGATCTAGATGTGAAAGAGCAGACATTCATGGAGGACTGTGCCTCCTGCAACACCACTGGCAACCATGTGAGAGGAGGCAGAGACGGTGAAAATCCTGCTGGTGTAGCTTCCTACTAGCTGGTAGCTGACTCAGCGTTTTTGTTTAACAAGAGCTGGTTGTGGGGGAGGGCGAGGTGAGATGTGACATGATTGATTTTTTTTTTTTTTGGTCCTTATTAGAGTACACATTCACAGAGACTGTTAAAGTTACTGGAAGATTATTTACAAAAAATGCTTAGTTGAAGTGATTTAATACAGAGGAAATGTGCACAATGTAACCAGGAATCTGAGCTCACAAGGTTAAAAATGTCGGTTTTGATTTCAGGTGGTCTTGAAGTTGTATTTTACGAGCTCTTTTGTCAAGAAATCAACTAAATTACAGTGGAATCGATCAGATTATGCAAAATTGCCATAACCGTACACATTCTCATATTGTATCTGCATTCCCACTGAGTAGAAATCCATAGACCACGTGAATCCATTAGCCAGGGTGCGGAGTGATGAGCTGCTCAGCATGTGTGGCTGATGCATCTTTTATTAACCATCTGGGGAAAATAGCGCCTCAATATTTAATCAGGCTAGTGTGCCTACTCAGTGCCAGGAAAAAGAATGACGCTTACTAAAAATAGACACTACTGGAAGTTTCAGTGAGGGGGACAAATTGTAGGCCTATTAAACCGAACTGAATGCCACGTGTTGCTCCTCATTTATTTCAAAAGACAGTTTTGTTGAAACACTAGAATGCCTGTGAATAAGCAACTCTCCATTAGAAAAGATTCAGGGATGATATGAATTCCTGCCTGAGACAGTTATGGGACAATTTAAAAAATGTAATCGGTAAAGCATGCTCCCAGCCTCTCTCTCACCAGGGACCAAATAGCTTTCCTTTATTTTACAAGGGTTTTTAATGCCCTACAGTCATGGGAAAAAGAAAGCACACCCTCCTTCAATTCTGATTATCAGGGCCTAAATAACAACTGTGTGGTCCTCACTAACGTCAGTAAACAAACAAATAACGTCAGGTGACAACAAAACAACACAACAGATTTCAATATGTAGTCATTTTTCCCAAAAAGTAAACGAGCATTCAGAAATCATGTAGGGGGAAAAAAATAAATACATCCTATAATTCAGTAACATGTAGAACCACCTTTAGCAACAATAACCTGTAGTAAACGTTTCCTGTAAGAGTTTGAGTCTCTCGCATGGTTTTGGAGAAATTGTGGCCCTCTCTTCTTTACAACATTGCTTCAGTTCAGTGATGTGTAAGGGCATTCGTTTATGCACAGCTCTCTTAAGGCCAAGAATATTCAGGTATAAAGTGTAGTTCATTGTCGTCTCAATGACTGCAAGTTTCCCAGGCTCTGTGGCTGAAAAACAAGCCCAATTCATCATCCCTCCACCACCATTCTTGACAGCTGATATGAGGTGTTTATGGTGATACGCTGTGTTTGGTTTATGCCAAACATCTCCACCTTGGTCTCATCAGTCCAAAGGATATTGTTCCAGAACTTTTGTGGTTTGTCCAGATGCAATTTTGCAAACCTAAGTGGTGCTGCCATATTCTTTTAAGAAGAAGAAGCAGAAGCAGCCTTTATTTGTGATGTATACATTACAGCACAGTGAAATTCTTTTCTTCGTATATCCCAGCTTGTTAGGAAGCTGGGGTCAGAGCACAGGGTCAGCCAAGATACAGCGCCCCTGGAGCAGAGAGGGTTAAGGGCCTTGCTCAAGGGCCCAACAGTGGCAGCTTGGCAGTGCTGGGACTTGAACATCTGACCTTCTGATCAGTAAACCAGTGCCTTAACCACTGAGTCACCACTACCACTGCCCCTGCTTTTTTTTTGAAGAAGAAGAAAAGGGACATTTTCCTATCCACCCTTCCATGACAGGCTGAAAGGAGTGGAACCTGATGTGGTCTTCTGCTGTTCTATCCCATCCACCTCAAGGCTTGATGTGTTGTGCGTTCTGTGATGCTTTGCTGCTCACCACAGTTGTAAAGAGTGTTTATTTGAGTTTCTATACACTTCGTCAGCTCAGACCAGTCTCCTCAACAAGGTATTTCAGCCTGCAGACCCTCCACTCAGATGATATTTTTTTTCTATTTCATTTCAAACAGAACCATTCTGTGTAAACTCCAGAGACTGTTGTGTGTGAAAATCCCAGGAGATCAGCAGTTTCTGAAATACTCAAACCAGCCCTTCTGGCACAATCAATCATGCCATGATTAAAGTCACAGTGATCTTTTTCCCCATTCTGATGTTTGATGTGAACATTAACTAAATCTCTTGACCTGTATCTGCATGATTGTGCTGCTGCCACGATTGGCTGATTGGATTACTGAATGAATGAGCAGGTGTTCCTATTAAAGTGGACGGTGAGTGTATGTTTGTTTTGTAGAAATTCGTGAGGACCACACAGTTGTTATTTAGGCCCTGATAGATACAAACATAGAATTGAAGGAGGGTGTACTTTCTCTTTCCCATGACTGTAGTCCTGAAAACGGGTCTCATTTAATTATTAATTAATAACTTAAAAATGTACACTTGGGTAGTGAAAATTAAAATGCCCAGATTGATAAATACATGTAAATATGTTATCTGGAAATGTTCTCTGTCTCCTGCCATTCCAAACAACTATCTGGCTAGCGCACCGCTAGCAAACAAACATACTTTCAGAATATATGCTTATTTTTTTAGATCCATGTGCCTTGTATTGTCTACACTAATTGGCCATTTTGTCAGGTACCTACTGTAATGGTCACTTTGCATGTATATAACTATTCATGTAGCCCATCTTCTACTGTGCACAGTTTATCAGCTCTCCTCAACCCGCTTCATTAGTGGAAAACGACAACCACTGACAGTATTATTCGGATGATGAACCATTCTTAGGGCAACCAAGACCGCTGGTGGGTCAAAGCAGTCCATCAACCAAAAATATCCAGCTGGTAGCAGTTCTGTGGGCCTAAGTGAGACCAATGATAGGGCAGAGGACAATTAACACAAATGGTACATTTAAAATATGAGCTACAGTAAGTGTACAGTATTTTTAAAAACCACAGCAAAGCAGCACACACACACACTACTATGGCAATGTCACTGCTATCCTTGAGAATGGTCCGCCATGCAAAAATGATCTAGACAGTGGTGGTCCTTGTGTTCCTTACTGTGTCTGTATAATCGCTGTTCATAAACACGCACATGCCACTTTATTAGGAACACCTTCACATTCATGCAGTAATGTGGCAGCAGCGCAATGCATAAAATATTGCACGTACAGGTCAAGAGCTTAGTCAGTGTTCATATTAAACATCAGAATGGGAGAAAAAAATCTGATCTCAGTCACTTTGTTGGTGCCAGATGGTCAAAAATTGCTGATCTCTTGGGATTTTCATACATAGTTGCCTCTAGAGTTTACGCTGAATGGTACGAAAAACATTCAGTGAGTTGCAGGTCTGCAGGTGGAAATGCCTTGAGGGGTCAGAGGGGAATGGCCAGACTGGTTTGAGCTGACAAGATGGCTATGGTAACCCAAATAACCAATCTTGAAAGAGGTGGTGAGCAGAAAAGCATCTCAGAACATACAACACTTCGAACCTTGAGACCATTGAGTTCCACGCTGGGCAGCTAAGGAAAGGAATCCAAGGCTATAGTGGACACAGGCTCACTGATACTGGGCAACTGAAGATTGGTAAAATGTCAGCTGGTATACTGAAACTTGATTCTTTTTTCTGCTTCTGTTTTGCACAGAATGGTAGTGGAGATATTACTGTCCTACAAAAATCAGATATTATCTATTACATAGTGTAGACAATATGGTGCAAAGTACACCATTTGAGACATATCAGCCTGAATCTATGGCCAGTTATCTCTGCCACTGGCAAGTGAATTATGACATTCCTAAGGGTTTTAGACTCCTGCTCTTGCATAACAATCCAAATCTCTCATAACATCCCAAATCCCAAATCAAAGAACCCAGTTAATGCTGTTCTGTTTTGCTTTGTGGGTGGTAAGTGCAGAGTGTAATGAAAACACTGTAGAAAGCCTTTAGACTAACCTCCTTTATTTGCTAGCTAATTGAAAGAGCTTTGCTGAGATTTATTACAGTAAAAAGACTCAGAAGGAGACACTGAGTGCTTCCATCTCTTCAGATGATATGAGTGACAGTACCAAAATAAAAAAAATCATTCTGTCAGACTATGAGGCTTTTTAACAAGTAATCAACTTGCAAATGAAAGCATTAAGTGTCCTGCAGCTTGTCTGTACTGGAGTATACAGTCCCCTTTGGAAGTTTTGGAATTTCAAGGCCAATACTTTTGTTTTGTCTATACACTGAAAGATCTTTGGGTTTGAGATCAAATGATGAATGAGATGACAGATCAGATTGTCCTTTCAGTCTCCTCTTCGGGAGGTATAATGCAAGCTCATTTGGGTTAAGGTCTGGTGATTGACTTGGCCAGTCTAAAACCTTCCACTTTTTCAACTGATGAAGTCCTTTGTTGTGTTGGCGGTGTGTTTTGGGTCTCTGTCCTGCTGCATGATGAAGTTCCTCCCAATTAGATTGGATGCGTTTTTCTGTAAATTGGCAAAACAGAATGTTTCTGTAGACTTCTGAATTCATTCTGCTGCTACTGTCATGAATTCCATCAATAAAGATTAGTGGGCCTGTTCCAGAAGCAGATCCTTTCTTTCTCCATACTTTGGCCTTTCCATCACTTTAGTAGAGGTTAATCTTGGTTCCATAACTTTTGTGGCTCATCTCTGCATTTCTTTGCCAATTTTGATCTTACTGTTGTTGAATGGTTTGCATCTTGTGGTATGGCCTCTATATTTCTGCTCTTGAAGTCTTCCTTGAATGGTGGATTGTGATCCTTTCACTCCTGCCCTGTGGATGCTTGCTTTTCTCCTATAGATAGCTCTCTGGTCTTTATGTTGGTGTAGCCTTTTGAACAACAAATACAGTCTTCACAGGCAAAAACCCAGAGCTCAGACCAAGAGCAGACATTCAGAGCTATTAATCGTTTAAACAATCAGTCTAACAGGGCAGACCTGGGCAACATGAAACCCCTGTCAGTCACATGTTCCAATATTTTTTGATCACTTGAAATATGGGTGGGTTCAAACAAAAGGTGCCATGTTCTAATTTGTTTAACGTGTCTAGATATATCAGGAAATGAAAGCTGAAATTCTTATCTATCTTCTCATTCATCTTTTGATCTCAAACTCATATGTCTTTATTGTATAGCACGAACAAAAGAATTGGTCTTGCCATTCCAGTACTTTTGAAGGGGACCGTATGTTTTATTGGATTCCAGCATTAATGTCAGTATTCTAAGAAGTTATGTTTCCTCTTTTGCAACAAATGGCTCACGAAAGTCATGATCATGTTCAGTTGTGTGCCTTTCGCGTTTACCTGGTTCCTTTGGAGGAGCTTGGATGCCTTTTGGCCTCTGACTGTTGCTACTGAAGGTATAATTCCACAAAATGGAATTGGTCTAATTCAACAATGAAGGTTAATCTTTACTGTATGTTTAGTTATTGTTCAGTAGGGCTGTCAAATATCTTTTAAAACTGCAACCAAATTTCAGTTGATGAAATCCAGTTTCCACACAATGTTTGGGAGTTACGTTGTCGCATTTCATATTTAGTCAGCTAGGGTTTCTTTGATTTAGAATCTGATTTAGGCTTGTGTTAGGTGACTAAAAGTAAAACATAAGCTCTTGAACATTTGAAAGTGTGTGTTTTTTTTTTTGGTCATTTGAATAGTATTTGAATAGTGAGATTTGTTTTGACAGCCCTATTGTGCAGTGCTCCGTGCGGAAATCTGTGGTGTCCGTACTGTTTTAAAGGTTGGTGTATATTGCGAGCTTGTGTTAGAGGAAGCTTCTTTTAGCGTGCTGTCGGTTGTGTATAATTTACTGTTGAGTCATGTTTGAGGCTGTATTTGATTTGCAGTTTGTGATGTTGCCTCTTTTCGTTTCGGAAGCCTCCAGGCTTCAAGTCTGCCACTGATTATTTATGCGATTCTTTAATTTGCTTTGGCCAACTTCCTTCCTGGAACTGGTCCTCATGTCTTTCTCGCCTTGTCAAATTTTCAATTTGCATATCGATGTATCTTCAATTTACATGTCTGCTGTGCAGAGTGTGTTTCTCTTCCAGAGAAAAGGTCAGCAGTTGTACTGATTCATTTTGAATCGAGCCATCACTCACAAAGCCTCAGCTCTTTATACATCCCAGTGTCTAATTTTGAAAAATATAATTTCTTTGAGCATTCAGTCACATGAGCTTTATCTGTCTTCTCACTCACTCTGCTTCCTTGCAACTCATTTTCAACAAATCACACTTGTCAGCTTGTGAAAGTGTGTGTGATACAGGAGGAGGTAGTTTACTCCATATCTTGTTGGATCTATGGATAACGTGTGTGTGTGTGTGTGTGTGTGTGTGTGTGTGTGTGTGTGTGTGTGTGTGTCTTTGGTTGGTTGACAGGGAGAGCAGTGTGTGGTTAAACTGTCCATTCCAGTTTTAGACCATAAGATGTAAATGTGTGAAAAGGAAGAGTGTTGATGGATAGACATAATGTTTTATTGGCCTAGCGGTTGCTTTGTTGGTATTTGGCAGTTCTGGAAACGGTTCCATTACTAAATTTTTCAGGTTGTAAGACTTTTTTGCCCACTTGAAGGCAAAATGAAGATATGAAGATACAACAGATACTACTATTTTAAGGACAAAGGGAAAGTTGTGTAGGAGCTGTTGTTTGTGTGCAATTGATGAATCCACTTCATCTGCTTGGAAACAAGCTCCTGCCCATTAAGTAGAGAGGCTATCACACTTGACTTTTGCTATAGGTTACTATCTAAATCTTTAGAGTAACCCTGTAATAGGCAGTTGAGATTCGACATACAGTCATACGGCATACAGTTTAGCAGCTCATTTGTAGCAGTTTTAGCTGTATCTTTGCTCAGCTGTGTTCGCCAGGTTTCAGCAAAATTTCCAGCTATCTCAAAACCATCTCTTTAAAAAAAACAAAAAAAAAAAACAACCAAAACTCAGCCTGAATGGGTAACAAGGTCATTATAGCGCACCTGCATTTCTGATCTACTGTCATTATCTACTACATAATCCCCCTTTCATTCCCCAAACTTTGCAATATATCTCACAATACAATACATTATATCTATACATTATAGACACACTGTCTGCACTTACCCTTTGCCTTTTTTTTAAAGAAATATATTTGCTTTAATTCTGATGATATGCTATAAAACAGGATCTTGTTGGCTGTGAAGTGTTATTAAACTAGCTCAATTTGATGTAAAAAACGCATCCCTGGCAACCCTGACACTGTCCTATGCTCCTCCTCTACTGAAAATGTTCATATATTGAGCATGGGGCAGCGTGATTGCAGCGGGCCTCGATTGGCAATTGTTGCCGTTTTTTATATATATGTATGTATATGTATGTATGTATGTATGTATGTGTGTGTATATATATATATATATATATATATATATATATAATGTGTGTGTGTGTGTGTGTGTGTGATAACGGCTCTGCTCCTAGGACACACCAGAATTTTCCCTCATAGACATCCAACTTTCATAAAACCCTAATTCATTCAGGTGTAAAAGGAAAGATCCATAGAAAAAAGTAAACGGACAGTGGGGGGAAAAATGCATTTCATTGAGGCCGAGTTAAAGAAGCTTTTGTCCAATGTTGCTGCAAATAAAAAGACAGCTATAGAAGTGTGCTCTGTTTTTTAAGCTGTTTAAGGTCATATTCAGGTACCGAACTGAACCATTTTGCAACCTGCAGGCTATTGTGAACTTTATTTATAGCTAGGTATTTATTCTTTTCAGAACTCAAATAGTTCAGATTTAACCCGAAGTCAGCGTTAATGAAAGCTTTATTTATAAATATAGATGAGCCTATATATGTTTCCATCCTTAACAAATGAACAGATCCTTATTTCATATAAACAAAACACTGAAAGAAATTAATCGAATACTGAAAAGCAGACAAAATGAATAAATATACACAGTATTTGCTATATTAGTTGGTGATTCTGACACTGATTTTGATTTGAATTTTTCAGGTTGTTAAAATATTGCACTCAAATTTACATGTACTCCAACCAGAAACGAGTTTGACCTCACAGATGCCAAAGATTAAATTGTAGAACAAGGAAACTGTTGGTGGAATTTGTGTGCACTTGCTTTACAATCAGATTTGACTGATGCAGCTTTGATAAATAAGGGTCACTGTGATTGTAATTTGCTTAGTGATGAGCACATTTTAATGTAGTCGCAGTGCACTCTGTAAAGAGCTTTTACCGAGTGATGGGCTAAAAGTACACGAGTGACATGCAGAGAATATACGCTTTTGTGAGGGAAAAGTTTTTGAATTCTTTGCAATTACCTTTAGAGCTGTGTGAGTTTCACATGAAAGACTTAAGTGGCTCTTACTACTAAGCTGGGTAATTTACTGGTGAGGTGTCTCTGAGCAGAGAAATCACCAAATTGTGCTTGAATCTGCTCTCCAAGGCGGCAATTGATAACCCCTTTTTGTTAAGAAAGTACAGAAATGATATTGAACCATCGCTGCACTTTACCTATAGTTGTAAAGCTCCTTGTTTTTCCCAACTGAGTGTTTCCAGTCTCTAATGGGAGATGTTACAGGTTGGCAGTTTTCATCTTGGCAGAAGCAAGACTTCGTTGAAAAGAAGAGCTAGTTTTCTGTGTCTGCAGTGTTCTTGAGGAGATCCACATCAGGATAATGGCTGTGAACTCTGAAGAGGCTTGAAAGACCAATGTTAACAGAAAAAATATCACTCTATAAAGTCTTGTGTGCTGACATTACCAACATTTCAAAGGATGTAGCATTGTAGCATCCTTTTTTTTTTTTTTTTCTTTTTTAATTTTTTTTTTTAATTTTGTGACGCCGATTATTAAGCTTGATTAAGGGTTTGTGGCTAGAGTGAACTACATGCCATACTACTCAGAGTGAGTGGTCACCCTTGTTAATTGTGGTCGGTGTTAAAATTGTGTATCTGATCTATGATGTGGTTTCCAGCCTTGAAGAGGAAGGAGAGCACAGATGGTGACGGAATATAGAATCAAGGATCCCACTGTCAGCACACTCTTTATGTAAAGAATAAACCACCATGAGCCATGCTGTTATAAGCAAATAATGGGGTTGCGGAACTTGCATGAGATAAGCTCCTGCTATCACTTTCTCTATTATTATTTTTCTTGCTCGTGAAGTTAATGGGGCCAAAAAAAAAAAAAACAGTAGAGCTTGTTATGTTACAGAGAAGCCAGAAACTGAAAGCCTCTTCTGAAAGAAAATGTACCGACAGTGGAGACACCTTGCACAATTGTTAAACATCTAACAACAACTTCACCATATCAATGACTATGCATTTTATTTTGTTGAATTACAAAACTTGTTTATTATTGGTCTTAGATTAGTTGCCATACAAATCTGTGTTCGTACTTACTGTACAATTGTTGAAAGGTTTTTTGTATTTTGTTTTCTTTTCTCGGGAGCAATGTCAGTGGGCATGGGCGTTAAAAATGCGCTTAAGTTGCAGGAAAAATTGTGCACGCAGCGGAATTCGCGAGTGTGGAGCAGTGACGCAAGCGTTCAGCAAAACTGAGAGAGAGCACCTCAGTTCTGCGAGCACTAAACACTGATATCTCTTCTCCACCGAAACAGTTCGCGTTCTGGTTCCGGACCCGGTTCTCGGTCAGTGCTGGGCTGGGCAAACTGGAGCCTATTGAGAACCGGCCAATAGTTTCCACAGACTTGAGAAACGAATGGTGACGTAACGGGTTTCATTGCAACATGTTGTTTACGTAAGTATGGTGACTCTGTGTTCATTTGCAGCGAACCACTGTCGCTGAATTCAGTGCGCTGGTGTCCGAGTGCAGAGTCCAAAACATCATAGTGCATGGTTGCTTCGTCCACTGCTGCTTTTGCTGAGCTCCTTCGTCAAGTCAAGTCAAGTTGAGCTTTATTGTCATTCTGCTACGTGTGGACATATAGTGGAACAAAATGTCGTGTCTCGCAGGACCATGGTGCTACATACAAGTTAAACATAAATATGAGCATGCAACAATAGAAGTATAAGAAAAACAATTAAGTTGACCAGAAAAACAATTAAGTTGACCTATACATAATGATAACTATAAATGAAATTGTGCAAAAGAGATATTCTGTACATGAAATTATGCAAAAGAGATATTTTGGGGGGAAGCAGCACATAGTGCAAGATGATTTGTAGTGCAATGCACAGTAAACATATTGTCAAATTGAGTCTTTGTGTGAGGGAGTGTCTATAAAAAGTGTTCAGTGTACATTCATGTACAGTGTACAAAAGAGTGTGTTACTACAGGTGGTTTGTATAGCCCACTCACCTGTGTGTAGCACGCTCAGAATTGCACTTAACAGATTGTCAGTTTTTCAAGAGTTGGGGGAGGGGTGAGGTGTTCATGGTTTCAGGAGATAGGGTTGTGGAAGAGGTTTCAGAGGGGGACAGGGAGATTGGAGTTGAGGGCTCTCACAGCCTGGGGGAAAAAGCTGTTGAGCAATCTGACAGAGCGAGCTTTGATACTCCGGTACCTTCTACCTGATGGCAGCAGCTGGAAGAGATTGTGGGAGGAATGGGTAGGGTCCTTCACAATGCCGGTAGCCATGCTGGAGCATCGTGCAAAAAAAATGTCCAGGATGGAGGGGATAGGGGCACTGATGATCTTTGCAGCTGTGTCCACTGTCCGCTATAGGGTCTTGCGGTCAGCAGCACTGCAATTTCCATACCAGACAGTTATGCAGCTTGTCAGCACACTCTCAATGGTGCCCCTGTAGAAAGTGGTGAGGATGGGTGGAGGGAGACTTGCTCTTTTCAGCCAGCGGAGAAAGTGGAGGCGGAGAAAGTTGGGCCTTCTTGTTGAGTGACGTGATGTTGGTGGTCCAGGTGAGATCCTCTGTAATGTCACTCTCAGGAATTTAGTGCTGCTGACTCTCTCCACGGCCGAGCCATCGATGGTCAGTGGGGGGTGGTCAACAGAGTTTCTCCTGAAGTCCATCACAACCTCCATTGTCTTACTCACATTGAGGGACAGGTTGTTGACACCGCACCATTCAGCCAGCTGTGCCACTTCCTCTCTGTAGTGTGTTTCATTGTTGTTTCTGATGAGGCCTACCGCAGTTGTGTCATCAGCAAACTTGATGATGTGGTTGGAGCTGAACTTGGCAGTGCAGTCGTGAGTCAGCAGCGTGAAGAGCAGCGGGCTGAGCACACAGCCCTGTGGGGCACCTGTGCTCAGTGTGGTAGTGCTGGAGGTGTTGCGGCCGACACGGACTGACTGAGGTCTTTCGGTTAAAAAGTCCAGAATCCAATTACAGAGGGGTAAGTTGAGGCCCAGCAAGTTTAGTTTGTTGATCTGCTCCCTGTACTCCTTCCTACGTTTCTTAAGATGATTTGTTCAGTCATCTAATTGAAGCCGGCGTTGAGCATTTCTTGCTGTTTCTCCTCGTACACCTTTTTTTTCTCCTTTGCGAGCTCTCTAGTTTGTTTTGGATCATAGTTGAAGACCATATTGACAGTAGAATGCATATTTCCTCCGTAAACCACCGCTGAAGTACTTTTTCAGACATTTTGTGTCTTTTTTTCTGCTGCAGTAGTTACTGGAGATGTTAGTCATCAACACTGTTGTTGTTCAGAAAACTTTTCGTGGTGACGCTACATTTCCCCGCCCCCTGATGTAACCGGTTCTGGGGTTCCAGTCCAGCAAGCTTTTAGGGCCGGGGTGGAACTGATTTTTCCAGCCCAGAGCTGCCTTCTCTGTGGTGGAAACCTGCACTGGAACAGTGTTGGTGGAAAAGGGGCCTGAGACGCACTTCTTTTAACCTTGTTGCAAGGGTCTACATATTGGTCTTCATCAAGGTGCATTTCATTGACCTTGCTTTTTAATGATCATGATCGCCGATACTGCTCTGCACGCTTAGGCCAGCCATGCTCATGCTTTTTATTAAAGATGCAGTTTGAACATCATAACATCTTAAAACAAGTAACTCAGCACAAAGAATTCATTGCTAGTGGCACATGGCAGCAGCAGCAACATAAATGGAGCTAAATGGAATTTATTCATACTCAGTCAGAAAAAAATGATATTGATACTAATTTTGTCCATCGCATTATACCTGTACTGTAACACTTTTACATAAGAAAACAAGATATTAAACATAATCCACACAGAATACAAACACCACACAGCAGAGCGATAAAGTAATGAAGTACTGATGAAGTACTGAAGTAATGATGCGAGAAAGAGAAAGTGTGATTTTCTGTTGCCGTACACACACTGGTACACACACTGGTGTCGTGCAGTACCTAAAAATCGCTTGTGTTGCCTTTATTTCAGCAACATTTCATTTACTCTCACCTCCAAATTTCTGTCACTGGTTATTTAGTAATCAAATTCATGTGATGGTGTCATAGAGACAAAAATCTCATTGATTGGAAACCCGAAATGACAATGTAGTCTGTGCTAATTAGCTTAAATAATCAATTGCAATCACGCTCAGCGCCACTTAGAACATACTGTTGTCTGCAACAACAAAACAAAAGGTATGCATCTAATTTTAGAAACGAGAAAATATGTCACATTGGTGCTGCCAGCTGAGCTGTGATTGGCTCATGCCCCGGTCTTTTCTGATTTAGAAACAGAACAGGTTTTGCTTACTGGCAGCGTGTGGAGGAAGAAGTGTTAGCGTCCATCACCGCCATCTTTATTTATAAAAATAAAACCCACTATTTACTTTTGTGGTGGTTTGCTAAAAAGTATGAACTTTAATTTGCTTTATCTTTTTATATTTATTCAACAAGGAATTGAATTTAAAAGGTAATATAAATGTCAAATTCAGTTTGGTTTTTCTTATTTTTGTTCATCATGGAACCAAGGAAGGGCAAAAATATAGCAAAGTACATGTGGTCATTTGTGAAATTGAAAGAACATCCCATTATACTGTGATATCTACTCATGCCGTGATCGTTTTTATCTGTATTGTGATATAAATTTTTGGGCAGGCTACCCACTACTAGCTGGTCTGGAAGTAAATGTTAGCCAGCTATTTGTATTTCAAATACACAAGCTGTGATTTTCCTTATTTCCTCCTACTTTTTTCGTTTTGTTTTTTTCTGCCTCAGTTATTGCAGTATTATTTTTGTTCTTAATTTTTTTTGCTATTCTTCTAACAGAATGCATTTCTGCTCGATGTTCTACTGACCTTTTGTCCCATTGATGTTACTAGTCAAACCCATTTATATAAAGTGATTAGATGACTAGTTACAGTAATTTGTGCTAACGGGAGAAAGTTGCCATGGTTACTATTGAAGTTTACTACATTAAAGCATCACTCATGCTGGCAAAATCGAACATTATTTAAAGTTTGAGAGATTTTAAGTCATTCTTGTGGGTAAGGTACACCCATATTTTGAGTTTTATAGAGTTTTTGTGCAACTGGGCACAGAGCCTCTCAGCAGGACATCGTTTTATTCACTGATACAGTCATCTTTATTCTCCTGCGTTATCAATCACAGTGACTAATGTCCAGAAAACAGATTTCCATTTCAGTTTGCTCATTTCTTCCAGAAGACTAATGATGTAAGTGTGTATATTTATATGTTGTAGTAATTCTTTAGGGAAGATTAATGTGTCTGTTTTCATGTATTTTATTTTACTAATTATCTGTTTGTTCTGTCACAATTTATCCAGGTGTAATGCGCTGTGCAAGCCTAATCTCGCTTTCATAAGCACAGGAAGTAGAAGAAACCACACACTGCCTTTGTACTTTCTGACTTGTACACATGTTTGCTGAACTATCCTTGTGAAGACCTTTCACTGACATACTTATTAATGCAGCTAAATAATGCTGTGCTACACCTGAATCTAATCCTATCCTTAACAATGACTCTGTGACAATGCAGCTAAATAATGCTGTGCTACACCTGAATCTAACCCTATCCTTAACAATGACCTCAATGACACTGACCACTGAGGTACCGCTTCCCCAAAACTGTCAGATATTCCTATCCTCGTGGGGACACAAACACACAATCATAAATGCACCCTGAGAACAGAGCAGGATGGAAATGTGGTACTCGCACAGTGATGATTTTAGACTACTGTGTTGCTGATTGCAGTGGGAGAGAGGATCTTATATAGCTCTCTCCAGCTGTTGTGCTTCTCCTGCATCCTTGCACTCAGACTCTGCCCTCGCATCACGCCTTCACTGAGTCACTCTGCTATGATGGATGTTTTGTATGGTCATTAGGGGCACAGCGATCGACCGCTGATGGATAACTCAGTTTATAACTGTGAAAACTCAAGGGTGAGAGGACAAGAGACAAGAAGTGATTTGATGAAACAAGAAACCAAAAGAAGTCTGTCATACTGGGTGGTGTTAAAGGCTCAGTCCAGTTAATTCCAGGTAAAACGCAGTGTGGACTGAGTCAGTGAGGTGAACAATCATTGCACATCTCACTCTCTTTCTCTGTCTCTCTGCCCTCCTCTCTCTTTCACAAATAGCGTTTTACACCAAACAACACGGCGTACCTAGCCAACCAAGCCGAACCCACAGCTATCTGAGGGCAGTGCTGCCAACTCGTTTCAGGGGAAAATAGCTAATGCATGCTTAAATAGTCCCTAGAACTTGTTAGAGGATGTCATAGACCAATTTGCATATTAACAAATGTCGTCATAATCGTTTGCAAATCAAAATGTGTTACATGAATCAGGAAAAATAGACATGGGGTGAACAGTTATGAAAGGAAGACCTCTCCTTTATTACTTGTAAATAAAGCCAAGAAGAGAGTTTAAAACAAAGAACAAAGTGTGTGTGTGTGTGTGTGTGTGTGTGAGAAAGAGAGAGAGAGAGAGAGACCAATAATAGTGATCATTGATTATTGGGAACAGTGGGAATCAGTGATTAGTCATTGGGAAAAATTATGATCTGTGATCGGTTGTTGGGAACAATGGGGACCAGTGGTTGGTCACTGGGAACAGTGGTGATCAGGGATTGTTCCCTTGGAACATTGGTGATCAGTGATTAGTTGTTGGGAACAACAACAGAGATTGGGCATTGAAAAAAATGGGGTTCAGTTGTGGGTCGTTTTAATAATGGTGGAACAATGGCAATTTGTGATTGGGTGTTGTGGGAATAATGGTTCATCAATGTCTGCTGAAGAAGTCATAAACTTTGTTGCTAGGCTCTTTTTTCTCCAATACTTTAACCTTTAGTGAAAATACTGAGAAATTTTAGTGCAGACTTTATCAAATGTAAAAATACATTGAACAGTTTTTGTCACTCAATCTCAAAGATCCTTCTACATTATTTTTGTAGGGCACAGAGTGACAGCTGCCTTATGTTATACTCTATGTAGGACTCAAATAAAGAGAATAAAAAGGCAATAAGACAGGAAATTACTGTTAAATTACTGTTAAATTAATGTTTGCAATTGTATGTTTGTGGTGTTGCCTTTTACGTTCACCAGAAATAGGCCACTACACACAGCCACCATTGAAGTGTTCAGAGAGAAAAGCAATTCAAGCTAGAAACATTATCAGAACGAGTTTGTAACACCAGTTGGTTTTCTGAGCCACAACGTCCGGTGGGAATGCAGCTGTGTTTGCTTCACTGCAAGCCCAGTTATGGATTAATAGTTGGCATAAGATCCAGAGCCAAGAGCAGCATCTCGTCTTAGAAGTTGCAGCCGGGCTGTTCTCCTAAATTCATGACAGGAGTGTGTTAAGTCTACATAGCTGGGAAACTACAAATCATCCACGAGTGTGAATCGTGCCATTCTCTTAATGTTTCATCAGACCTTCCTTGGCATTTGCATTTCTCCTTCAGGCAATGCTGTGAGAACAGATACACACCCGTAACTAAGCCTGTACATAACAACTGTCATTCTTTCCCTATTTGAATGTAACATGCAATACTAGATGTTTTCTGTGCAGCTGATACCTCGGCATTACCTGTGTTGGGAATTCTTTAATCCAAACAGATGTTCACTGTAGCGTTAACCTACATTTCAATGCTCCAGGGCAGATCTGGGAAGATGCATTCACTGTGATGATAAAGTTACGGTAGCCTCATAACTAAATGTTAACAGATGTTTTTTCCACAATTGAAACCCGATTCTCGTTTCAGTGTCTTGTGAGCTTTGTGTGTGTTTATACGGATGCCTTGTGAATGGTTTAGCTTTTGATTTGCCTTTCACATTAAAGGGAAAATCCACCCTGAATACCTTTCACGTCAATACTGAGTGACATTTAAAGCCGTCTACAGTGTACTTTATACAGAGCTTCTTAGTTAACTTTTTTTTTAGTTTAAGCTTCTTTCATCAACTTGGTCTGTTTTCACTGGCTCTCCATAACTCGAATTTGACACTCACTTAATATAGTGCTCTGTCATTCCTGCGATGTGGAGATAACCGTCTGAATCACAAATGTGATATGAAAACGGATATCGGATATTATGTTCAGATAAAACTGATACGACCTGGATGTTGTTTTGCTTTTAGTGGCTATTCTTTGCTATGTACGTCAAGTACTTCACTGTCTTGGAGTTTCAATACGATGATAAAATCCGACATTTTATAGGCTACCTTGGACAGGGTCGTGCTGAAGTCTTTGCTATATGAACTTGGAAAAGAAACAAGCAAATGGGACAACTCTGCTAGTTCTGCAAGTTCCTCTACTTAACCAAAGAATCACGTTTTCTCCTGTTCAATACAACTCTGTTTTAAAAAGTATTCAGCTTAGAAACAAGCTATAAAATAAACCTCTATCACATCTTTAAGAATAGTAACTGTTTTGAAAACAAGTTTTGTCACTGATCCCTATGTGCTGACAGGCTTCAAGTACAGTTTACAGTGATTTTACGACTGGGTGGCAGTTTCCTTTGGACCGTGTGGTCCAAACACCTGCCACGTGATGCGCTAGAGATGGGCGATATGATAAATATCATCACGATTCTTGAAGGCTTTTCTACTACACATGAAATGTATCATAATATTTAGGTTTGCAAAACAAATTGCTAGCAATACAGTAGTTCTGCAAAAAATGCGTTTCTTTTTCTTTTTTTTTTCATTATAAAAATTTTCTTAAAATAAATAAAATGAAATCAGCTGCTTCCAGTCAGTTTGTAATTTTTTTTTTTCACAAAAATAATAAAAAGATATTCACAGTATCTCAGAAAGGTGTATTGGCATAATTTCTCATGATCTCAGTATCATATCGTCATATCTCCCAGCTCTATTTTGTGCCTTACAAGTGTATTTGAGAGCCATATTTTTTGTGATACAAAATCTCCATAATTGCAGCACTGAGTGCAGTGCTGTAAATGAGCATAGATTAACTGCATGTGAAAGGGAATAACTGTTATAGCACTGGGTAGTTTCATTAACTCAGCTATTCATGCCAATAATGATGCATAGGACTAATACACACACACATTGAGCAGGTTTTTTTTGTGTTTCAGTGCTTTAAAAAGTGAACACTGAGAGATGCATTAGCAAGTTCCGGGCATTGAATGTGAATAGTCAGTCATTCTGTGAGGGCTTGATACACGCCATTATTTTTCTTGGGAACAGTATTAAATTCCTAAATATAATGTGAAACTGTTAACTTCACATGATGTAATCTGCCTTAATTTCAGTTTTGTCAAAATATAAAAGATGATACAATTTTATAATTTTTAAAAATGTTTAGTTTGTAATGTAAGACAGACAACTTTTGACTGAGAATGAAAATATAAATCAAAACAACAGAACAAAGCAGACAATATAGATGTGAGAGGTGTTTAATGACTGGCTGAGACTGACAGTTCTGAGAAACATCTGATCAAAAATATGGAAATGAACAGAGAGGCAAAGCAAGGAGCAAGTAACCAGAGGGGAAGATTTGGATTCCACGTACTGAAACATCTGAAACAATCATTTTTGAGCTGTCTGCTCTGGCTGTTTTTGAAATTATCCTGCAGGCCCTCTGAATACATGAATCTGTAAGTTTCAATGGTAAGGTGTTCAAAATTTTGGCTCTGAGACTTTCTGTAAGTCCCAATGGCAATCATGTGGGCTGTTTAGGAAGCTTTTTCCTGAAAGCTTTTCCTCTGTATTTGCTTTTTAGTTTAGGACAGGGGGTCCTCCGTGTGAGCATCTGATTGGCTGTTAAGATTCATTGCTCAGCAGAAGAGCACTGCGTAATTAATGGTTATGATGAATGTTAAGGAATAGATTAAGTTGTGAAGGTGTGAACCACATGATGGATTACTTAAATAACCCAGTCGCTAGTTTGAGTCAAGTTTGTCCACTTTTGGATAGTTAATATAAAGGTTTCCATTAGAACCAAGCATTTGGTTTCATTCTTTATATATATATATATATATATATATATATATATATATATATATATATATATATATATATATATATATATATATATATATATATATACGGATAGTCAACATAAAGTGGAAAATAGTGTTGGGTATGAATGGCTGCATGATTAATAAAAAAGTAGGAATTGAAATCATGATTTACTGCTCATGATACTTTGACAAATTTTATTTAAAAAAAAAGAAAAAAAATAGGACTAAAATATATATATAGTAAATATATATATATATTAAAAAATATAATAATATATATATATATAAAACAAAGAAAATAAATGTTCAATATCCCTATTTAAATGTAAGCAAATTTATGATATTGACCAAACTGCTTTGTACAGAAGGTCAGATTTTCCACATGTCTAATCTCTTCTATTGAAGCACACGTTCAGACGACACTCAGATGTATTTGATCTAACATGGATCGTAAGTTTTTGCACAAACTTGTGGAGTCCATGCCAGCTCGAGTACACACTGTCATTAAAGCAAAACGGGGACGTACCAAATACTCCGGAACTCTGGAATTCATGTAAAAATTTCAAAGATTCTACTTTTCACTCGAGTTGTTGTCAGTAGTATAGTTTGTAATGAAGATTGTTGTATTATATTAGAGAAAAAAAAAGCGAAATAGAAGCATTTTCACTGGACCCCGCTGTGTACTTTTTTAGTCGATGTTTATGAATGAAAGCTTGTCTACATTTTGAATCACATGTATACTGCAATAGCTGAAATCCTGAAAAAAGTAAATGCTATTTAGTGTAAAACTTTAATAATATCAGGGTGCCAGGAGCGCAGTGTATGGATACTTCCAAAGTTAAAAGGGAAACTAGCATTATTAATAACTGGTTAAATTAGTAATGATGCTTAATCTGTTGATAGTAATTCATAAGGCACTTATAGGAGAATTGGTATTGGAAAACACATGTAATGCATCACTGGCAAGTTTTCTGAGAGAGATGACTGACTCACTCACATTTGTTTATTAGGCCAAAGTTGTCACTTCTCATTACATGCAGACATTTTAAATTTAATCACCTAGAAAGAAAAATATTATCAAGTTATGACAAATCATGTTCAGTTATTCAACAATGCCTTGGTAGTATTAAGATGATATTGACTCACTAATCACAGAAGACAGATAATAGTGGAATGCTGTTCAGGGTCATTTGATACACACTCATGTTTGACGAATCGGGTGAAGTTTCTATCCTGACATGATTCTACTCTGGATTACTTTTGTGCAATACAAGGAGATGCTCATTTTGGAAATGTTTGTCACTATTGAAGATGATCACCAAATGGAGGCAATTAAACCTGTTTGTGTGTGTGTGTGTGTGTGTGTGCGTGCATGTTTGTGTGTGTGCGTGCATGTGTGTGCGTGTGTGTGTGTGTGTGCGTGTGTGTGAGTGTGTGTGCGTGTGTGTGGTTGGAGAGAGCCTAATGACTGACTTGGAGTTATTTATATCTGTAGTGAACAAAAGGATAAAGATCACTTTCCTGCTAAAGGCAAATAGAACCGGATTCTTCTGACAGCTGCGTGTGACTCAAATACTAAGCACAGAGCATCGGGCTTCACTTTGCGTCTTCCTCCTGTTTTGTTTTAAAGAGTCACTTGAGCTATCTCCATCTGTTTTTCTTCAGATAATTTCCGTGTTCATTCATCTCTCTCAGTCTTACTCGCTCTGTCAGGTGTACTTTCTGAATTCTGGCTTAAAACAACATGATTGATGTTACATATTAATGCTGCAAAGATGGTTGCTCCTGTGGTTCTAGCTTCTGGGAAACACAACATCAGAGTGGTGTGACAGTGCAGCTAGAGCTTCTGGGATTTGTGAGAGAGGGTTTAGGATGGCCGGATGAGCTAAACACGGAGGAGAATGTTTGGTCCCTTGTGTATAGTAAAGACAGAGAGAAAATGAAGAGAAATTTGATAGGAGCAGTATGAAATCTATCTCACAAGGCCAGTCCTGAGCTTTTAAGGGCTGCAACTATCAGTTACTAAATATTAAGCCAAATACCGTCCTCAGTATCCTAAAAGGGTAGGAAATCTCTCTAATAATTTAATACAAGATAACCAGCACAATACAAAACGTACAGAAATTCTGTGGGACATCATTCCATTAAATCTAAAGACTAAGCTTACAATTTAAAATACACAACGTACATGTTTAGCAGTGAACCTGTTTACAGCAGGATGTGCATTTTTTTTTTTTAATTCTCTGCTGTCCTGCTCATTTGAGGACTAAATAGTCGATAGAGTAGAACCAAGGTGGAAGTAACAAAATCCCATGCCAAATGATGAACAAATACAGACCCAAACACTTGCTCAAGTGTTTTTCTTAATCACTGCTTATGACGTTCTATGGACTTGTTGAAGCAGGCTTAAATAAATTAGCCCCAATGCACATGAAATCTAGGGGGCGTTTCACTTTGTGTAATCACCTGACACCTGACCTGACTGTCACTGATAGCCTGCAGGAATCTACAGCCTGGGCTAGAAAGAAATCAGCCCAGTTTGTAATAGCAAATAAGACAGGGGTTCCCAAACTCTCTGCGCAAACAGCCCCACATTTTCTGCATCTTACGTACATCACTGGATGGCACACCCAAAAAAAATTTTCTGTCAAGTCACTTGTCATTTGCAAGTCAAAACTGTAAAATGTTTAGCGATTTTATGCGCAGTGTTATTGATATACACTGATGAGCTCCATCTCTTTTAAACATTACTGTCACTGACTTTGACAATGACAGTGTGCATGTGTAGCTTATTTTATAATCATGTGTAGCCTTTTTTTTTTTTTTTTTCTTGAAAGAGAAAAGAGACACAGTGCTTAGCCCAGCCCAACCGTTGCATGTAAATGGCAGTTTTGTGGTTTTAATGAAAAATAATCATTAAAAATAACATAAAATATAAAAATAACAGCAGAATACCATTTTCCTACTTCTCATTGAGAAGCTCATTTAGTTTCCATTTGGTTTTATCCAAATGCTAGCAATGAAATGAAGCAGTAGAGCTCATTGCTCGAAAATAACATTGCTCGAAAATAAAAGTTTCAGTGAGTCTGTGCCCATGATAGCCTCAGATTCTTGTTCTTGGCTGACAGGAGTGGAACTCAATGTGGTCTTCTGCTGTTGTAGCCCATCCACCTCAAGGTTTGATGTGTTGTGTGTTTTGAGATGCTTTTCTGCTCATCACGGTTGCAAACAGTGCCTATTTGAGTTACCTTAGACTTCTGTCAGCTCAGACCAGTCTGGTCGTTGTCCTGTGATCTATCTCATCAACAAGGTGTTTCAGCCTGCAGACACTCCACTCACAGGATGATTTTTGTTTTTTGCACCAGTCTGTGTAAACTCTCGAGACTTTTATATGTGACTTTTGTTTTATTAGTAGTTATGTTAATGCTGGTCAGCTATTGTTTTTTGCTTCATGTTTTTAGGTGAGTGTAGCTGTTATAGTGAAAATGTAAAAAGCATGAGGAAAAGATTTTACTGGTGCCACACCAAGTTGACAAAGCAGAACATGGTGTTTGGTCGTAAGGGACGTCTTTGGAAAAGTTTTACCATTTTTCAATTAAATATAATGATCAAATTTATTGAATATTCATTGCAGCCCTAGAAATTTTTATTGGACAGTCTGTGGATTTTTACTGTTTTATACTGATCTCAGCATACACCAAAGTGTGATATGGCATTAGATGCTCTGTAATAGCTCTACAATGGCAGTCAAATTAAATGAGTGTTAGATGAGATTGTTGTCATTTTGGCACAATTTTAAATACCAGTATACTATGAAAGCATTATCTTGCTTTTTAGTTAGTCATGCCACAAAATCCAAACACAATTCCCCCACACACACTGAGGAGAATGCAGGGATTTGTGCGTCATTGTTTTTAGTCTGCAGATGGCACTGGCTGATTTCTGAAGCTGAACAAAATGTGTGAAATACAACAAGCTGCAAAATTTTCAACAGGGAGAGAAATATTTCCTGTCTCACTGTTTTGCTATTTCTGCACCATTTTGCAAGAAGATTCATAGCAAAATTGCAGTCAGGCTTCATCCTTGTATGTTTCTCTTAGCAGTTTAGTCATATAATTTTTTTTTTTTTTTTTTTTTTTTTTTTTTTTTTTTTTTTGGGTCATGGTGGACCTGTTTTTTTATGATTCTTAAAATTCTTGCTTACAGTACTGTGTATAAAGAGGCTGATTTTGGCAGACAAGTGTCAGCCTGCCATGCATTCCACTGAGGAAGGTTCAGGTACAGCAGGAGTGTGTGTGTGTGTGTGTGTGTGTTCTTTTTTTTCTTTCTTCTTATTTTTCATCTCATCATGTCTTGGAGTATGTTGACTATAGTTCTAAGCATTATCCTATTAGCAAGATACAGATCTTGATTGCAGTAATTGTTTGTCTTGTCATGTGTATGTGAGGTTCGGACAGGCATGGTGTTTAACATAATGCCTGTCAGTAAAGGATTAATGAGAGTGTTTTATGTTTGCTCCATTTTCTCCAATACCACCAGGGATTGTTGCCATTCGCCCTACCAGGCTGTTGGGTACAGTGGGTTAGGACTAGCCGATATAACGCTAACATTTATGATCAGAATTAGTTTTTGGTTTTGGTAATTAACATCTGAGGTACTTTTTTTTTCGATGTTGTTCTATCCTCCTGTCCAATTGCAGAGTTATTTCTATTTCTGTGTCATTCAACTAGGTAACTAGGTAGGTATTTAACTCCACAGACAATGCAGTAAAAGAAATCTAGCCGTAAGTGTAAATAAGAAGTCTGCAAGGCCCTAAATGTGGTAGAAAATTACCTCAGAACATGAGGAAAAATGTCCACGCATGCTCTGCAAGGTGGAATTGGTTTGGTTTTCAGGCAGATGTCACACAGAGCAGCATTATTTGAAATGTTTGCCAGAGACAGTAGACAGATTGGTATTTCTAGTTAACTGGTAGCAGTGAACATGAAGTAAAGTTAAAAAAAATAATAAATTAAAAAAAAAAAAAAAAAAAAAAGTAAACGAGCATTCAGAAATTAGGTGGGGAAAAATAAGTACAACCTATAATTCAGTAACATGTAGAACCACAATAATAACTTGAAAACGTTTCCTGTAGGAGTTTATCAGTCTCTCACATCGTTCTGGAGAAATTTTGGCCCACTCTTCTGTACAACATTGCTTCAGTTCATTGATGTTTGAGGATATTCATTTATACACAGCTCTCTTAAGATCCCGCTACAGCATCTCAATGGGGTTGAGGTCTGGACTTTGACTTAGTCATTCCAACATCTTGATTTTTTTTCTTCTTTAGCCATTCAGATGTCGATTTGCTGGTGTGCTTGGGATTGTACTGTTGCAGGATCCATTTTTGGCCCAGCTTAAGCCTCACATTTGTCTTAAGAATATTGTGGTATAAAGTGGAGTTAATCGTTGTCTCAATGACTGCAAGTTTCCCAGGTCCTGTGGCTGAAAAACAAGCCCAAATCATGACCCTTGCACCATCATGCTTGGCAGTTGGTATGAGGTGTTTGTGGTGATATGCTGTGCTTGGTTTTCACCAAACATGGTGCTGTTTTGCAAACTGTGCTGCCATATTCTTTTTTTTGGAGAAGAGGAGCTTTTTCCTAGCCACCTTTCCATGAAAGCCATACTTGTTCAGTCTTTTTCTGATTATGCTGTCATGAATATTAACATTTAATATGCTTACAGGGACGTGTAGGTCACATGATGTGGCTCTTGGTTTTTTCTTTATATCTCTGAGCGTTAAACAGTCTGATTTTGGACTGAATTTGCTGGGACGTCCACTCCTGGGAAGATTTATAGGTGTCTTGAAGGCTCTCCATTTGTAAACAATCCTTCTTGCTGTAGAATGGTGAATTTAAAATTGTTTGGAGATGGCCTTATAACCCTCCCAGTTGATAATCTGCAACAATTGCTTCTCTGGGGTCATGGCTGATTTCCTTTCTTGGCATGATGTAGAACACACCTGAGTGCTCCAGAACACCACACTGTCAAAAGCTCTGCTTTTAAAGAGGTTGCCACACTTCCTGATTAACTAATCTTATACATTTCATTAGTAACACCTGGCTGCTAATTACTCTCTTAATGATTGTGGAAGTAGGAAGGGTTTACTTATATTTCTCACCTGGTTTCTGAATGTTGGTTTACTTTTTGGGAAAAAATGACTACATATTGAAATCTGTTGTTTTTTGTTGTCACCTGAGGTTATTTTTGTGTATAGAAGCTGGTGAGGACTGTACAATTATTATTTAATTCCTGATAAATAAAAATATAGAATTCAAGGTAGGTGTATTTTCTTTTTCCCCATGACTGTAAAAGGTTTACACGCCCCTGTTAAAATTGCAGGTTTTTGTGATTAAAAAAAAAAAAAAAGAAGATAAATCATCACATCTTTTTCCACCTTTAATGTGATATAGCAACCAACAAAGTTCAAGTGAGAAAGAAATCAAAATGTTTTATTTAAAACTTTTAAAATTTAAAGGCCTCTGTTAGGCAGCTGAGGATGAAGAAAAATTTCCCCTTCCAGAACAACAACCCAAAGCACAAATCCAAGTCAACAAAGGAATTGTTTTAGAAGATAATGATCAACCTTATCTAACCCAGTAAGAGGCTATATCTCATTCCTGTCAAAAACTTGTTGAAGGGAATGGAATGTAGTTTTTTTTTTATTTGATGTAGATATGTTAACCTTGAAGTTGTAACTACAGCGGATTTTTCTGAATCCCACAATCAAAAAAAGTAAAGTACCATGCAAAGCTGTTATGTATCTCTACTGCTAGCACAACAAGCAGTCGCCTCACAGTCAACAGAAAATAAGTACACTAGCCTGACTTGAATATCTTTTATGTGTGATGTGAGGAGTGGAAATTTTTGCCGCTGACTTTCTCAAACCACAATGTGCCACATTCAAAACTTTGATAGAATAATCATGCACTACTCCCTTAGTCTGTATTACATAACTAGCTATCTAGCTCACCATACATTGTTATGTACCATTAGCTACCACTTTTTAGCCTAGTCATTAGGTTTCTGGGCAACCAAAACATGGGTCTGGAGCTATTACATTCCCAGTGGGCTAGAATTCTGCTAATTACTGATACATTATTTATATATACACACTATATATATATATATATATATATATATATATATATATATATATATATATATATATATACGAATGATACATCAGAATACAGAATAAGATAGTTGCTCTCAAACACATGAAGCCATCATTACATCTTTTCAAAATACTTCTCATTCAACATTGCAGGGCAACTCAACACACTTGTTCTCAATTGGCTACAGAAGAGGAAGCCAGTCCTTCTAACACAGAGAACAGGACTCTTTTTGATGGCTGTAGCACCACTAGTATTAAAACTTGCATTCTCCTGACTATTTCATTCTGAAATTTTTAATAGTACCTGTATATTCAGATTTGTAAAAAAAAAATCAATAAATAAATATATATATTTTATATATAAAATCAAATTTGGAGTTACATGCTCCTAGCAACGGGGCAGAGGGGAATAAAATATATTTAGAATTTGACAAACAACAGGCTTTGAAAAGGCAAGATGTCAGTAGTTTGACACTCGTTCCTTCACTCTCCCTTTTTCCTCAGTCACTCTCTCAGGATCAGATGGTTCATGTCTCTAACTTCCTGTGTGTCGCATCTATCTCTGCTCTACACATTCCTGTCTGTCTTGTTCTCTCTTGTGCAATCTGTTTCTCTTGCTCTCTCTCTCTCTTTCTCACTCCTTCATTCTTGCCCTCTCTCTCTCTCTTTGCCTCCGGGTTAAGCTTTTCCCAGCAACTGGGTCACAAGGGGCTCAAGTCACATGGCTCAGTCTGGCTAACAGTACTGAAAACTGACACCACTAATATTGAGACCAGGTTTGAATATCTCTCTCTCTCTCTCTCTCTCTCTCTCTCTCTCACTCAGACACATACACAAACACACACAAAATATATAAAGTACTTCTAACCTCAAAAGTGTGATTTTTATATGGGTAACACCTCTTGTATGTCTGATTCTGTTACTATAAATTCCGCATTTAAAACAAAAACGTTCTCAGTACTTAAAAATTGTTTTCGGAGTGTTATGCAGATCTGATTGTATTCAAGATTAGAGAATGATATGGCACCTGAAAACCTTTAGCTCCCAGAACCTCAATGCTAGTGGACTTGCTCACTATATTGCCTAATTTTGGTGGTGATGAAAATCTTAATTATTATGTAATATTTGGCCAGGTTTATGTACTGTTGAATAAATTGCTGAAAATATAGTGATCTGATACAGAAATCCCACAGCTGTGACAAATGTGGGGTAGCAGACAGTAATCTAACTAAATTGCATTATGCTCAGGGATGGACAGACTACAGATTTATTAGCAAGCCCACAGGACCGGTAAAAGCACCAGTGTGCTGTCCAGTTGGTTTGGTTGCCCGGAAACCTAACGACAAGGCTAAATATTGGTAGTTAATGTACGGAACAGTGCTGTTATATGGTCCAGCATGTTGTTATGTTTACACCACAGTGAATTTGCTGACAATTACAATATTTCATTCATCAATAAACAACATATTTTTACACACACTTTTTAACAGCTTATAGTTAGATTTAATATAGTGGAACTTGTGTGAGGAAAATAGTTACAGCTAGAACTACTGTCTGAGCCTTGCTCAGCAATACAGCTGTTACACAGCAAAAAATACATACTTCTGATGAAATAGATTAAGAGTTTAACCACACTGTGGTAATAAATTTAACCACACTGTGTAATAGCATATATCCAACTTGTTAGCTAATACAAACTGTAACAGCAAGGGAAACTAATTAGCGTATGATCCTGTGGCACACTGTGTTTATCAGCAAGTTGATGGCTTTGAGATTTGGTGTCGGCATTGTTTCAGCAAAACAGTTTGGTTTGGGGAAAATAAAGTAGGAGGAAAAAAGGAGGTGGATTTTTTTTCTATTGTTGAACCTTATTGTCTGCTGAGCAACTACAGATTACACTTGGTTGCTTCTCAGACTAATGGCCTCAGTACACTGGATTATTGGCTTATACATTGTTGCACAGTGACAATCTGTAAAGCTTATTTATTAAAGGCATATTTTTTTTTTTACCTTTAAACAAACATGAAGGAGAATTTGTAGCATACATCTGAGTACAGCTGTCTGTTGGTTTACATAAAAAAATACATTAATTCTCTTCAGTACAATTCTTCTGGCTTGCTAAATCACAATGAGTCAAACAGAAATAATTTAGTTGTCCTTTCATTCTGTATATTTCACAACAGAGACAAAAAAGACTGAAGGAATTAATTTTCTGATGAGAGCAATGAGGATAAGGAGGATTAGTGAGTCTTGGTTATTATTATATTATACAGATCTTCTTATGCTTATATCTGACAGACGCTTGATGAGCCCTCTTTCCCTCTCTCTGAGCGAGACTTGCCAACACGCAATGGTTCACATGGCACATCTTGTAAAATGGAGTAGTTAAAAAAACGCTTACTCTCTACTCCTTGTTCAACTTTTTCCCCTTTTCTGTTTGGCGGCAAACCAGCTCACAGCACCGTTCTCCCTGAATACTGTTGGATGAGGTGCTAAATGAAGAAGGATATTAAGATGAAGAAAAAGGGATAGTGTGAGAGGATCATTTCTTGGATGTGCCTCCATGAGAGCTTAATCTTTGCTTAACAACTCCCAGCACAAGCTGGCGGAATATCGTGGGATTCTTGTTTGCGGAAACAAAATTGCTCTCTCGTGCCCTCGACCCGATCATGTTTTCCAGCTGCAAGGGTGATTACGGGTGGCTGTGGACTAAACCGAAACATCTGCCTTGAAAGAACAAGGTCAGAGATGGTTCCCATAGGCCCCGTGTACATTTTAGACTGTGTGAGGGGGAAGATGGAGGGAACAGGATGAGGTGTTGCTTGTTGGTACTCTGAAAGCATGCTTATCAGCAAGGTTTTATCAGAGAGATTTTAGTTTAAAAAAAAAACAAAAAAAAACTTGTCGAGCTGTTGTGAGACTGAGGAAGTGGAATCAGTGTTTCTTTGATTGTCATTATTTTCAAGAATTAATTAGCCAGTCATGTGCCACTGGACAGTTGAAGACTGGAAAAAGACTAGGTGATTTTTAATCAGTGATTCTAATCTTCAGCTGTCCACTTTGGCTGAGCCTGTGCCCATGATGGCCTCAGACTCCTGTTCTTGGCTGACAGGAGTGGAACCCGATGTGGTCTTCTGCTGTTGTAGCCCATCCACCTCAAGGTTTAATGTTTTGTGCATGCTGAGATGCTTTTCTGCTCACCATGGTTGTAAAGAGTGTTTATTTGAGTCTGTTCATACAATGGGGATGGTGAAACAATAGCAATTAAAAAAGAAGTATATTTGGTATTTTCCTGTGATCAAATGCTTTGCTCGAGCTCTCTCATCCATACCTTGTTTGTCTCTTGGTTGTTTCTCTGGCTATTGGCCTCCTTACCTGTTCACTCACTTTTGGTGGACGACATTCTCTAGGCAGAGTCGTGACACATTCAGTTCATTCCATTTGTCACTAATGGATTTAATAGTGCTCAGCAGGATGTTCAAAGTTTGGAATATTTTAAAGTTTTTTAGCCAAACCCTGATTTAAACTTTTCCAGAACTTTATTCTGGGCTTGTTTTGATATCTTTTTGGTCCTTGTGATGCTGTTTGTTTAGGTATGATCTCCAGGCCTTCCAGGAACGGGCTTATTTATAGTGAGATCATGTGACACTTTAATTGATGGCAACTGGTTGTACCAGACCTAATTTTGTGTTAGGTCTAATTAGATGTTTCACTGCAATGGCGGTGAATACTCATGCCACCACAAATTTTTTTTTATTTGTAAATTATTTTTCAGACTATATTGATATCACAGCAACTGTTTCTGTCATCAGAAGGCAATGGAAAAGTTAACGAACACAAACAAAAGAAAATTTGCAGTACATAATTTGCAGTTTTTTTGAATTTGTGATTGAACCAGTGAACACAATTTTTTTCTAATAAAGCAAATTTGTGAAAGCTTTGTAGTGAATGTCATTGGTTAAATATTTATATCACAAAAGTTTAATTTGAAACAAACTGTCAACAGGAAAATATGCTAATATTTTAACAAGTGTTAATCCCTTACTTGTATTGGTCAATGGAAGTCAATGGAATGTAGCTTTAGTGACTTCTATCTTTCTTTCTTTCATTTTCTTTGTTTCTTTCTTTTCACAGCTGTGCCATCACTGTAGTCTAATAGCATGTTCTGTATCTAGAAAGCATGGCAATCAGAGTGAGATACTGGTTCTGAAAAAGTGCCCCAAACAAAAGATCATTTGTATAAGCACAGCCATTACTGCAAATAGACATGAAGCTGGAAAGCTCATTTTAAATGCAGAAGCCGGAAAAGCATTTTCCTCTACATTTCAGCAGCTTTCACTGGGAATAGTGCACATCAACCTAAATAGATGTGTTCTCAGAGAAAACTATTCTGCCCTGTCTGGAATTATTCACTGCACTTCCTGATACGACCGTTAAGCTCAACAATTGGCATTAGGGCTGCTCTAACTAATCAACAAAATCAATAATAAAAATAGTTTGCAGTGAATTTCATTTAAGCAGTATCACATGAGCAGGAGTGCACTTATAGTGAATATAGTGAATATTGACGCAGCTGTGATTTGGCCATAGGCATGAGCCCACAGGGTGAGTGCTGTAGGTAATCATTTTTCCGATCAGGTAGCCCTGATAAACAATTGTATATTCTTAGCATATGAAATATATATTGTTAATATGTCTTGTGTGTCATCATCAAGTCTCCATCCTGCTTATGCTTGACATCGAAGTCGATCTTAAAAAGAGTCAATTCACTAATTCTGGGCATTGAAAACTAACAGTCAACTGCAAAACGTTGGAGTCGAATTCACACACTGAAAATGATTCATCTCGCTCGTGCAAACGTACACAGCAAGCAAAATGAATTTAGCATTGGAGAGTTTCAGTGAGTGAAACAAGCACAGTTGCGAAAAGTGTGTTAAGTGATTTAAAAGTGATTTAAAAAGTAGTAAAAAATTTATATAATACCGTCACCTTGCGTTAGTCCAACTGTCTCATTTGGATGACATGAGCACTTGATAATTTTCTCATGCTGTTACAGATTATCTGATAAATAGAAATTATATCCTTATTTGTAATTATATCCTTATTTGTAATTTATTTTAAATATGCCACTTATGCACTTCTGGTTAGATGCTAACTGCATTTCATTGGCTTAGTATATGTACTTTGATCAATGACAATAAAGTTGAATCTAATGTGATCTAACCTAATAAATGTCAGTAATGTTATATTGTAGTTAATGTACTGTTATTTAATTAAGCCTGGTTAAGAAAGAGTTGAGTAGTAGTGCTGAATAAAATTCTGCAAATAATTTAAAAAATATATATTTTTTGCATTTAATATATTTAAAAAATACAACTAATCGATTAATTGACAGATTAATTGATTATCAAGTAATCGTTAGTTGCAGTCCTACTTGGCATTTATAGATCAGACAGTTTTATTGAACAGCAGTCGGGTGTTTCAGCCCTGAAAGAATACTGTGTGCAGGGAAAGGCTGTAGAAATGCATCACTCCTCAGCAGTGACTGCATGGTGTTATTCGCTAAGAGGTCTCCCTACTATACAGAAGCCTTATAGCACAAATGTTAAAGTGAAATGCCAAAAATAAAATTTACAGGGGTTTTCCGTTGGTGTGTGAAGTTTGCCTCGTAGCTGTGGTACAAATCTAATGTTTCTGAATCATTACATACTTGCCCTGAAACACATTCATACATCAGTTTCAAATAGTAAAATAGTAATTCATCCAAATTTTGTAACAATTTGTATGACTCCATAGGCATGAAAAGTTAAAATAGTTAGAGCTGAGGTTTGATCACACCGTTCTTCCTATGAAATTGAACGGCATCCATATAACTCACCCTTGTTTAGTATAATTTGTGCAAATTCATTTCATCCGGTTCTTCCTGACCTATGTGGATATGAATATTTTAGATTGAGGAAAGGCTAATTCAACCGAGTAAATACTTGCTGTGTTTGTCTGAGCCGAACCATTGTCATTGTGTGTAATCAGCTCTAAAGCTTTGGGGTTGACTCTTCGTTTTCCATAACTGGAATTATGGAACTGACCCATTTTGTTGTTGACTCCCAGTGTCTTCAATGTCACCCAAAAGCAGGATGATGACTTGAAGACTCGACACATAACCTGTGTTTAAAAAAACGTTTTGAAGGTCAAGAAACTTAAACAATGTAGCGTTTATTAAGAGTGCTACGTGAGCAAATTGATTATAATCAAATTTATTCAAATACACTATATGGCCAAATGTTTGTGGACACCTGACCATCACACTCATGTGCTTTTTGATCATCTCATTCCAGATTTAGTCCCCCCTTTTGCTGTTATAATAACCTCCACTTATTTGGGAAGGCTTTCCAATAGATTTTGAAGCGTGGCTGGGATGTCCAAAAAGCACGTATGGGTGTGATGGTCAGGTGTCCACAAACATTTGGCCATGTAGAGTAGCTTTGCTACTTGGGGTGATTCAGTACTCGCAGTCTCCTGACAACAGGGAGCACGCTTTTCTGGACCACCAGTCAGGGGCAGTATGAAATTAATAAAACATTTATGAATGTGTACCCTACGTGCAAGGTTAATTTTACTGATGTGCTTATTGGCATAAAGTCTTTGACAACTGTCACCCAAAAGCTCATAATCCTGCAGGCCTGCTTCACCATTGGCATGATGCTCAGTGACTGGCTTATTATCTGCTGTACTGGGCCAACTGGAAGCGAGAGAGACAGACACAGAGGGATGATGGGGGAGGGAGAGCTGGGCTGCAAAGTGGCCATGGTTTATGTGCAGTATGATAGATGGCACAGTGTTCTCCCCGGAGACCCTGCAGTGCCCGCTGTACCTGCTACTCCCCAGTGGTTGGGGTGGGTATAGCTCCTGCCAGTGTGATTGGGTAGCAGTGTGAGTAAGAATCCCTGAGGAAGGAAGTGGATTGTCATAGCCCCATCACACTCTATTGCCTCATCTCAATCAGCCAGCTCTTGTCAGAGGCATTCAGTTCATCTGTTCCTCTCTCCCTCGAATTCTGCTTTGTCATTCAGTTTCTCCTTTTCTGGCCATGGTTCCTTTTTCCAAGCTTCAGTGTTTTATGTGCAAAGCTGTCTCGCTGTTTGAGCTTTTTATAGCTGTTAAATAATTTACAGTACTTTAGTGGGACTGGGAAAAGCTTTAATAAGGGAGCTGTTAATTTGAGACTTGTGATTGTAGTCTACACGTGGCATGTGTATATAACTAAGAAAGTGGGATCTGGCCTTTCTCAGCCAGAAAAAGTTTACCTCGGGTTGGCAGGACTCCTGATCCTGTGTCGCTGCCCATCCATGGTCAATTACCCTGGCTGGCAGGAGCACTAGGTGGCAAGCAACATCTGGGTTCCTTAGGTTTGGTGGCTGAGCCAGGGACACAGGTGCTCATGGGCTCTATAGAACTTCATATTCTTTTACGGAGTTCATAATAGAGGTAATTAGCGCAGTAGTGTGTATATGCTAAAGGCTCTCCGATGTACTATTCAGTGGAATTTACCCCACTTCTTCCTTCTTTAGCGTGACTCCATGAAAGATGTCAGAGGAGGTGATTGTGATCGCCAAGTGGGACTACTCGGCACAGCAGGAGCAGGAACTTGACATCCGGAAGAACGAGCGCCTGTGGCTCCTAGACGACTCGAAGACGTGGTGGCGTGTCCGCAATGCAGCCAACCGCACAGGCTACGTGCCATCCAACTATGTGGAGAGGAAAAACAGCCTAAAGAAGGGGTCACTGGTGAAGAACCTCAAGGACACTCTGGGTAAGCGTTATTGATTGGTCAATTACCCGCACAGCAATTGTTGTTCGTTTTTAATTATCGTTCATTATTTGTCATGATCTTGCTTAATGAAAGTCTTCATTAAATGCATCTCTGTAGAATCAGGGTGGTGTTGCCCTTGAAGGACCATTTCAGATGAAGGGTGTGTAGGAGGCTAAACTAATTGAGATGGTTTTATTGTAAAGCAAAATTAATTACTGAGCTCTTTTAATCACACAAAGTGGACGATGGATTGATGGACAATGTCATCACCTATAATGAAAATCTTTTAGGCCAGAATAATAGCATAGAGTCTGGGTATTTCAAAGCGGTCTGAAAGCTGGGATTAGTCTACATAATGCAGTGGAATTCATACTCCAGATTAAAAATATCCTGTTTCGTGTCTGACCTCAGACAGATTTGTGTCTGGTTTACCTGATAGGATTTTGATGGAACAGGGAGAGCTGAAGTACTGCTGCTGATAAGATTATATACTGTGATTCACTCTCTACCACTTGACAAAACCATGAGCTTGTCCTTGTATTTGTAAATGTGAACCTTTAATGCAGACCTCAGTGTGATACTTGCTTGTATTATATCTAGGCAAACTTACCACAAAGCACGTCCAATGAATTGGAGTCTGCTTACATCATAGGTGATTACATTAAATTCCATAGATGATTATGTTAAATTCAATGATGATTACATTAAATTCCAAATAATATTGCAGTAACAATGCAATTCAGTTATTTAGTTATGTGAGCTGCTATAATCTTTTTAAAAAACTCATTGATTAGTTGTTAAGAGAATGCTTGTATTTTTGCTGAAAGTAGAAATAAAATTTTCTATGAAAATGCGGAGTACGGGTTTGATCAGTGACGTCTTGGTGTGGTGTGTAGAAACCCTGAGCATCGATTGTGTGCCTATTTATTGGCACTTAATACTCAGTACGGAGAGGCTTACTTCAGCAAGTGATGGAGCAATTTACACCATCCTCCACTGTGCTGACAGAGTAAAGTGAGCAGCCGTCTGACTGAACACACACTCACACTCGCGCACAAACATGAACACAATACAGCGCCAAATAAACTCAGAATAAATTCAGCATTTTCTCTTCATACTAATTGGATGCTTAGCCTGAGGTCTACATTCTTGGCTGCTCTGGACCTGGACAATAAATCAGTGATTGGAAACAATGCATCTGTTAGAGACAGGAAATGGAAGATTGATATGAGCAGAGTCATGCAGAGACCTTTGGACATATGAAGCTTGGAAGCTGAAAGAAGTATTTTAATATGAATTTTGAATATTTTACTTTTATATATATATATATATATATATATATATATATATATATATATAATGTGTGTGTGTGTATATATATATATATATATATATATATATATATATATATATATATATATATATATAATTAGTCACATTAAATAACATTCTTTTTTCTGTAGTGTATTTAATAACATTTTACATGTTAAAAACGTATATTGCAGAATTACATGTTAAGGTTTTGAGGTTTAAAAAAATCAAAATCCTAAATACAAATCTCAGAAATTAAAATCTCAGAAATATAGATTTCAAATAAATTAGGCCAAAGGTGAAGCATCCAGTGTTCCCAGGAAAAAGTAGACAGGTCAAAACTTTACATCCCCCTTTCAGAATCTGCAAAATGTTTATTATTTTACCAAAATAAGAGGGATCATACAAAATGCATGTTATTGTTTATTTAGTGCTGACCTGAATAAGATATTTCGCATAAAATATGTTTTCATATAGTCCACAAGAGAAAATAATAGTTGAATTTATAAAAATGACCCCGTTCAAAAGTTTACATCCCCTTGATTCTTAATACTGTGTTGTTACCTGAATGATCCACAGCTGTGTTTTTTTGTTTACTGATAGTTGTTCAAGAGTCCCTTGTTTGTCCTGAACAGTTAAACTGCCTGCTGTTCTTCAGAAAAATCCTTCAGGTCCCACAAATTCTTTGGTTTTCCAGCATTTTTGTGTATTTGAACCCTATTACAGAACTATTACAGAAGGTTCAAACGCTCACAGATGCTCCAGAAGGAAAAACCATGCATTAAGAGCCGGGGGTGAAAACTTTTTGAATTTGAAGATCAGGGTAAATTTAACTTATTTTGTTTTCTGGGAAACATGTAACTATCTTTTGTAGCCTCTGAAGGGCAGTACTAAATGAAAAAATATGATATTTAGGCAAAATAAGAAAAATGTACACATCCCCATTCTGTTCAAAAGTTTTCACCCCCCGGCTCTTAATGCATGTTTTTTTTTCTGGAGCATCAGTGTGCGTTTGAACCCTCTGTAATAGTTGCATATGAATCCCTCAGTTGTCCTCATTGTGAAAAGATGGATCTCAAAATCATACAGTCATTGTTGGAAAGGGTTCAAATACACAAAAAATGCTGGAAAACCAAAGAATTTGTGGGACCTGAAGGATTTTTCTGAAGAACAACAGGCAGTTTAACTGTTCAGGACAGTTAAAGGGTCTCTTGAACAACTATCAGTAAACAAAAAAACACAGCTGTGGACTTTTGAACGGAGTCATTTTTATAAATTCAACTATTATTTTCTCTTGTGGACTATATGTAAACATCTTTTATGTGAAATATCTTATTCAGGTCAGCACTAAATAAACAATAACATGCATTTTGTATGATCCCTCTTATTTTGGTAAAATAATAAACATTTTGCAGATTCTGAAAGGGGGATGTAAAGTTTTGACCTCAACTGTATGTTCTACTGAAATAGCTACATTTCTGTTAAGCAGCTAACTTTGGGAATATACTAAGCATTGAGTATTGAACATCAATGTAGAAATCTGCCAATTTGAGTAGAACATAAAAACTTTTTATTTGTTTGACCACTCTTGAAGCATCTACTTTTCCCCAAGAATCTCAGGCGCTTCACATTTGGCTTAATTTACATAAAATCTGTGAATTTGAGATTTGTATTTAGGGTTTAGATTTTTTTGTTTTTTAATCTCAAAACTGTAACTTGTAATTTTGAACTATTTTTAAAGGCAAATCTTACTCCTAGCAAGGTAAAAACAAAGAAAAAATGTAGGCCAAACTGTAAATGTACTAAATACACAACAGAAAACATTGTGAAACACCAAGTCCAGCATAATCTTCTAAACTACAGGAACCGGCGATCTAGCAGAACATAACATACCGTACTGTATGACTAGATTGGAATTTATCAAATTATATAATCCATTTTAGTGTCTCAAATAATAAAAGACAGTATGTGGACTAAACACAACCTAGCTTTGAATCAAAATTCTTGCTACAGGAGTTAGACATTGTACTGCAGAAGCAATGAACGTGCTGAACCGTTTTTCCAACCTCACCTGCAGGTATTTAAATGTCATTGAATAGGTCAGATTATTCTGAAGTCAGATTTAATTAAAGCTTCATTTATACACACACGGGAGCCATTCTGTACGTTCCCATTATGAACAAATGAACAAATCCTTAGTGCATTTCATGTAACCCAAACACATTTACAAATCAATCATACCAGAATGATATCTTTTTGTTGATCTGAAATGATATAATAACCTCAAAAAACATGCGATGATATCCGCACATCTTTGCCTAGTCCTGGTATGTGTCTGTCCAGCCTGGTCAGCTTTCTGTAGTTAACACTAACTGCACAAGTATCCTTTTTGTAAGTGTGTGTTCTGTGTTGTGGTCTCGCTAGTGAGTTCCCTTAATCAAATTGATTGAAATCATGCTTTTGCACTTAGTTAGTTATATGAGATCTTTCTATGAATCCAGCTTATTTTATTGTATACTTGCTAATTACAGCATTAGGTTATAAACATGATAACTCATCAAATAAATATTTTTAAAAAGTAATTAAAACATTAGGTATTTCTGTACTGTTCCTAGGAATAAAACCAACCAAAACTGTGTAATTGGTTCATTTTTCCATCAGCAACAGCAAAAGTAATAAAATTTAAAAAAAAAAAAAAAAAAAAAATGATGCAGTGACAAAATACAGAAAGTAGGACAAGAATGAGAATGTATAAAACATTAATTCATCTTCATTGTTTAGAGACCACAAGCTACCAGATCAGCTTTAATTGCCTTGGCCTAGATTCTACAAGTCTCTGGAAGTATACAGGATGGATGAACACCATTCCTTCAAAAGACATTGCGTCAGTTTGTGTTTTGATGATGGAGGTGTAGAGAGCTATCTGTCACGTCACTCCAAAACCTCTTCTAGGGGGTTAATTAGGTTGAGATACGGTGGCTGGTTTGGTGAGTATGAAAATAATCTAAATCACATGCTGTGGCCCAGAGTCAGAAATGAACTTTTTTTTATCAAGGGGCAATAGTTGCCTTCTGGAGTTGATTTTCAGGGGCATTTATTATCTTTATGAAGGCTTTTTTTTTCTACCCATATTATTTGTATTCATTTTCATGACAAATTTATTAGCTAAATAAACATCTTCCATAAAATTTAATTACTTAGTTTATTTTTCATGGTCATCAAATGACGTGTGTGTGTGTGTGTGTGTGTGTGTGTGACACACACACACACACACACACACGTCATTTGATGACCATGAAAAATAAACTAAGTAATTAAATTACACACACACAAACATTTAACTTACAAACAATGACCATATATTATAAAAATTAATATAATTTGAAATAGTCTATGAAATATGTTTCATTCCTTACCCTAAAAACGTCATGGAAGGATTACCCCTGTACAGACGTTTTGTGTAGAGCACATCTTTTTCAGTACAGCTTCAGCTGTAGAGCTGACATATACTGACATATCTTCCTTTTTGGATCTGCTCTCTGATCTGTGCCTGTACATCAGCTGCCAAAAAGTGGGTAAAAGCCCTTGCTTACTTTGGATTACAGTATGTTTCTCCAAGGTCAGTGCTTCTTCTCATGCCTTTTCTCTAGAGTCACAATGGCCAAAAAATATTCCAAAGGCTTTTCGTGCTTAGCCAAATGATACGCAATATCAAATCGTTTCAGTATTTTTGAATAACCTGCAGGTCTTGCAGAAGATAGCCAGATCGCCATTAGCATGAGTTTCATTATTGAGCCAGTCCATTTTCCACGCCTCGATAGCTGATATTTTCACACTGGTTTTGGATGTCTGATAGTGTTTGATGGCGTGTTCAGGTTTGCATGGCTGATTTTATTCTTTTTAATCAAAACCTGCTCCATCTTTGCTGCACATTAACAACACTCATGTCACAGCATGCAGAGATTAAAAAAAAAAAGTATATGCAGAGATTTCAGAAATATCGTGTTAATTAACCTAGATTGGTCTTTATATTTAGTATATATAGTATACCAAATGATCCTAATAAAAACAGGAATTAACTACAGGGGCTTTCTTTTTGCCCTGAGCCCGCATTAAGTGCTATAGCCTTCACATTCAGTGACTCTCATGCATGGAGTCATATAGGATAAAGGCCATCAGTCAGAAAAACGTTGGCTGTGTCAGTGAATTCAGTACTAGAGATCTGACAGAGAGTACATATTACACCAATTTGAAAGTCTTTACACTGCTTACCTATTGATTTTAAAATCTTATTACTAGTTTATAAAGCACTGCATGGACTTGCACCTGGTCGTGTGTCGGAAGGTCCTTGTAGGTGTGCATCAGGCGGCCTTTCAGGTCTGCTCAGAGGAATTTCTTAACTATTCCACAAAGTAAGATTAAAAAACATTTAGCCATTATTCTGCCAGTATGATAATCAGCCCGTGTGTTATGTTCAGCTGATATCTGCTGATACTAGGCTGAAAATAGGCCACCCTTTTTTAACATTGTTGTAGCTTCAGGGATTTACCTGTGTCCCTGTATTAACATAGTATAATTGACTCATGAGTCATCTTCTGCTGTGTTTTCATGAGAACCGTTTGGAATTTAGTGATCTTGATGCCTCATGGCTGTCTGATGTTAGATCCATTTTTGTTGCATGTTAAAAATGAGTCAATGACACGATGCCAGATTTAATCAAATAACCATTTCCGATAATCACACCAGTATATTGTCATATATTTTGGGAAAAGCCACTCAAACACATCGTTATATCAAGACAAAGTCCAGGTTAAAACAAAATGCTTAGCCTAGCTGAGCAAAGTGAAGAAAAAAAGGCAAAACAGAGATGCTGTTTCCCTCTGAGTGTCATCTGTTCAATTTGTTTGTGTGGAGCCATGCGAGACTCAGAGACCCAAAACACAGCAGATGCACAGGGCCTCAGGTGGGGTTTCCATTCCACCTGTTTTTATGCAAATATTGAATGAGTGCCAAAGAGAGGCCTGAAACACCAAAAAAAAAAAAAAAGCCAAAAACATTTCCAAGCTATGCTGATGTGGCAAAGTTTTGTATCAATACCAAAGAATGCAGTGAAGAGTAATATATTCAGGGTTTCTTTTAAAATAAATTCCACAGCAGAGACTTGTTCCAGTCTATCCCTGGCTATTTACATAACAGTTTTGATACAGTTAAAAAAAATATGTTCAAAACAGTATTACAATTCTAAGCTGTTTATTTCCCATCTCATCTATCACCTTTTTTTGAGACGAAACACTAAAGCCACAATGCGAGAAAATATACAATTTTAATATATTTATTTTGTAATGACAACAAATTGAACTACTGCAATATCAGTACATTGCAAGAAAAGTAGATCAGGATTTATAATATAAGGTGTAATGTTCCCCTATTATAACATGTTATTTAATCTTTTTTCAGTGTCATAACTTTCGTATGTAAATTATATAAAATTATATAACAAATTAGTGTCATCAGCACTCCTACTGCTGCCTGACATCCACCTGAAATGCACAAGTGTTTCACATTTATTTTGTATATTTCCTCATCCGAATGAAATTCATTTCCGTTTACGCCACTCCCAGGAAAACACACGATGTGCTTCTGAATTGTTTTAGACGTTCAGACCGTGGTCAAGCCAGTCGCAGTAGAAACCTGAGTGCACATATGTATACGGCGGTTTGTAGTAACTGCCCTTTGGATGGCTATGCTACAGATTCACTGTTAATTGTGGATAGCGTGAAAACATTGAGTAGTAGTGTACTATGAGCCGTGTAATTATTATTTTTTCCATGCTCACACAGGCTGAATGAAATGTGGCCTTGTGTTTGAAACGTGCCATAACGCTTCCTTCTGATTAGCTTAACTTTTTGGACTATTAAATAAGCATGCTTTGAGACAGTTAGGTTCCCGCTCGCAAACTTTGTGGTCTGTGTGCTACTGTATCTGGTGCTGCTGCCTAGTGTGTAAAAAAAAAAAAAAAAAAAAAAAAAAGGAAGTAGAGCTCATAATGAATATTAAATGGAAATGTTGTGATACAGAAGCAAATTTCCTCCATTTTGTATCACAGTATTCGAGACAATTAAATTCTGTCTCATGCCCGGTATCTCAAGGAAATTGGGCATTGTTTTTTTCCCAATCAGAGAAGGGTGGTCATAGGGGAATGGTCTTATGCAATGCACATACACATAATCATACCTTCAGGGGCAAAAACAGATGACATCTATCAGTCATTTATCAGTTCTAAGCCTTGTGGTATTTGGAGCATTTTGTTAGCGGGCTAGTGCAGGAAGAATGAAATTAAAATCAGAGAAAACAACTTTGTTCAGTTTTAAAGTCACTGGTATAGCAACATTTTGCATTCTCAGTATCATAAAATAAACATAAGGCTGTTCCATATTGCCAGTTTCAGATGATGTCAGATTAATGATGAGATGTGCTGAAAAAAATTCCTTGAAATATGAAATCGCTCCATTCCATATACACATATACCATTCATAACAACGAGATGAATTATAGTGTCTAAAGGACATGTACACTCACTGTTCATTTAAATAGGAACACCTGTAAACCTGATTAGTCATGCAATTATCCAGTCAGCCAATCATGTGGCAGCAACACAATGCTAAAATCGTGCAGATACAAGTCAAGAACTTCAGGTAATGTCTACATCAAATATCATAATGGGGGAATAATGTGATCTCAGTGACTTTGGCAGTGGTATGATTGTTGGTGCCAGATGGGGTGGCTTGAAGAAACTTCTGATATTCTGAGATTTTCGTGCACAACAGTCTGTAAAGTTTACACAGAATGGTGCAGAAAAACAAAAAACATCCAGTTCTGTGGGTGGAAACGCCTTGTTGATGAGAGAAGTCAGAGGAGAATCGCCAGACCGGTTTGAACTGACAGAAATGTTATGATAACTAAAAAAAAAAAAAACATATTTTACAACTGTGGTGAGCAGAAAAGCATCTCAGAATGTACAACATGCCGAACCTTGAGGTGGATGAGCTACAACAGCAGAGGACCACATCGGCTTCAACCCCTTTACCCAAAAACAGGAATCTGAGGCTACAGTGAGGACAGGCTTATCAAAACTGGATAGTTGTACATTGGAAAAATCCCAGGCGACGTTTTCCCAATCTTCAACTAGTTAAGGTGAAAATTTAATTACTGCGTGTTCCTAAATGTTGGTAACTGAACTGGTGTAAATATTGGAACTCACCAGTCAGCCACACACACTGTGGGATTAATTTTACTAACTGATGCTAAGAACATTGGTTGGAACTGGAACTACTGATTATTTGGTTTATTATTTAAAAGAAAAACATCAGTTAATACAAGTGTTGCTTACTTTGTTTATGGTGTATTAATGTTGAAGTACATGGATTGTCCATGTTAATTCAAGCATTAAATAATGTCAGTTAAGGCAATATTAATGTAAAGCATTACCATAAAGTGGAAATAGTATGACAAATAAAAGACAAGCAATACCTAATAACTGCATTACACCCTATTTATTCCTTGTGGCACAGCTGCCCCATTTAGTGTGCTGCCATCTTGGATCATGACATCCTAGTTATCTAGACTAAATTGGATGAGACCTGTGTCCTGACATCTTGGAGTCGCCGTGAGATGCATTTGCTTGATGATGATGTGAGTCATCTTCTGCTGTGCTTTCATGTGAACCGTTTCTATGGAAAAATAGTGACCTTCATGATTCACGGCTCTCTAGAGCTTCTATTTTTGTTGCCTGTTAAAAGCTCATTGTTGACCCCTGATTCTACACGATGTCTTCTAACACAGGACTTTGTTTTAAAGATTACGTTAAAAAAAACAATATTATTATTATTATTATTATTATTATTGTTATTATTATAGTAATATAATAATATTACTAATAATATTAGTAGTAGTAGTATTTTGCCCTTTGAGGAGGACAAGACTGCAAATGTGAAAAATAAATATTTTGTGTAGAGCCACAATAGTGGAGTAAGCAGTATATAGTCAGACACAGGACGAAGAAAATTCTTTATTTCTACCGAAATATATGCGCTGTAAACCAGTTATCTGAACATACACAAGCAGAGATTGTCAAGTCATTAATTCATTACCCATCCCAAACAGCTCTGTCAATTTAACCATTAAGATCACCTTAATGTTTGCCAACAGCTCATTTCTGGTTCTCCCCCTGTGTGTAAATTAAAGTAACCAAGACCAGCGTTTTAGGATAATGGATAAGTGCACCAAATGCAAATGCATGCAGGGAAAAAACTAATTTTGCCTATCAAGTTCATATCATCTATATTTTTAAATAAATTGATCAATCATTGAAGAGTAATTGAGTCACTTATAAGTCAATGATAAGTGAATGAGTCAGTGATCAGTCAGTGATTAGTCAATGATTAATGATCATAGATCAATGATCAGTCACTGATGAATCAATTATAAGTCAGTAATGAGTCAATGATCAGACAGTGATCTAAGATCAGTGATCAGTCCTTGAGTCAGTATAAGTCAGTAATGAGTCAGTGATCAGTCAATGTTCAGTAATTGATGAGTCAACTATAAGTCAGTGATGAGTCAGTGATCAATGATCGGTCAAGGGTCAATGATCGGTCATTGATGAAGCAGTGATCAGTCAAAGATTACTATATATATATATATATATATATATATATATATATATATATATATACACTAATAATAATAATAATAATAATCATTATCATTATTATTATTAATATTTTATGTATAATTTAATGTCCATATATTGTTTTGTAAATTAGGCCTCCCTCTGTCTTTGCTGCATAAAAACCAGAGACACAGCGGTGTTGCCGCTGAATTGGGGCTTGTTGATAAAGAGACGTTGTGTGTTGTGGTTAGTCAGATGAGAGGTGTGTGCAGGCGTATGCACATAAAAGGCTTGGATTACATGCCACCACTTCCTCAGGAAGGCATCAGGTTGACAGTCTGCTGCGTGTGTTCGAGAGAGAGAGCATACTCCTTACATCCTACATTCTATAGAAGCATCTAAATACAGACAGAATGTCAGTTTTTTTCCTGCCTGCTGGTTAAAAATAGAGCTCGTCATGGTGTGCATTTGTTTATGGGAGACTGGCAGTGCAAAGTGCTTGTATGTGCTTTGCACAGTAACAATGGGCTTGAGTATTCGACAGTCTCAATCCGTGAATTTCAGCTTTTTCTTATTACTGCTCATATGTTCGATTTGGGATTCTTTCATGTTGAGTTTTTCTACTAAGACAAGATATTTACTTGTCATAATATTTATCAAATATGAAAAACTTATTATAAAACTTGTTATAGTTGTCTAAAAGCCATAAAGTAGAAAAAAACCTTACTTTTAATGGATACCAGTGTTACAGGAAAACCTTTCACATGGTCGAAATCTGCTGCTCATGCTGCTTTACAGGGCAGTGTAACACTCAGAGGGAAGCGCTATCTGCCCTCTTCTGCACACATGAGCTCACAGATGCCCAATCACTGTGACTGAGGGGGTAGAATATATTTGTGTTTTTTAAAGTAGATACATGAAAGTATATTATTGGCAGAAAAACTCAATTTTGTTCAAAAACCTGTTTTCAAGAATTCAGCCATATAGAAAGTGCTAGCCTTGTAGGCTCCTCCTGTAGCATAAGGCAATAATTATTGAATTTGCATACCACCTTTATTAAACTACATACATTTGGTATGAAATGATGTGAAGCAACCTATAATATTTCTAATTCTGAACTCACCTAGATGTTAATATTTTTGGGTTGAAAATCAGATTAACTTTTTTGTATTTGTTGTAATTTATAATACACCACATTATTTTAATCCTTTCGTATTGTATTATGTTAATGTATTTTAATTCGATTGCGTTTTTTGAAATGGACTTATGAATGGAATATTGTTGCAGGTCTGGGTAAGACTAAGCGGAAGCCGAGCACAGATGCTGAGTGCCCACCGAACGGCGTCGGTGCAGGAGCAGAGCGTATCTACGAGCTGCACACAGCGGCAGTGGCCAAGTTTGCATACACAGCGGAGCGTGAAGATGAACTGAGCCTGGCGAAGGGCACACGTCTGCTGGTGCTTGAGAAATGCAGTGATGGCTGGTGGCGCGGCCGCTGCAGTGACGGCCGGGTCGGCTGGTTCCCCTCCAACTACGTCCAGGAGGAGGAGGATGATGAGGAGGATGAGGAAGAGGCAGGCGTGGGTGACGGGCAGTGCTCACGAGCATTGCACAAGGTGCAGACGCTTTACCCCTTCAGCTCAGCCACAGAGGAAGAGCTGAATTTTGATAAAGGAGAAATCATGGAGGTGTTGGAGAAGCCCGAGAATGACCCCGAGTGGTGGAGGTGTAAAAACAGTCAAGGCCAAGTGGGCCTTGTGCCCAAAAACTATGTGACGGTGCTGGAAGATGGGTCGGCACAAGGGGGAGGGGCCAGCAGTTTCACAGCCCATCCTTTGCAGCATGCAGGCCCTGCCCACACAGGCAGATTCGCTGGGAAGGTATGGTACTACGGCAGCGTGACGCGGCACCAGGCTGAATGCACACTAAACGAGAGGGGAGCCGAGGGAGACTTCCTAGTGCGGGACAGCGAGTCCTCTGTGAGTAAACGAGGGAATTAGTGGTTAACATTCAGGGTGGTTCTCGAACATTCTCTGAATAGCAAGATTGTTTGGTTTCTGCTCTTTTCTGCTTGCCAGAGTGATTCTTGACCATTTCACAAAATTGGAGCAGGGAGCAAAATTATAAACTGTTCTATTATTCCAGTAAATGTCTTTGCTCATAAAATATACTCATACTGTGCTCATATAATCACAGAAGGCTTTATTGAACTGCTCAAACAGAACCTGTTGCTTTTACCTTTTTCAATTAACGTCTGTAACTTAATATAACCATATACTCATAGCTCTTTTCAGTAACTCGAGGAGATTTACAGTAGGAAAAACATTACACAGAAAAAACAGAGAGCACACTGGTGAAGAAAGGGGGAAGAAAAAAGAGTCACAGTTGCCTAGATTGGATACAAATTGGAAATCTTTGTTTTATGTATTTTATATTTTTTCATAATTCACTAATACAGTGATGCTCATGGCCTGATGTGTCTCTTTCCTTAGCCAAGTGATTTCTCCATCTCCTTGAAGGCATCAGGCAAGAACAAGCACTTCAAGGTGCAGTGCGGCGAGGGTGTGTACTGCATCGGGCAGCGGCGTTTCAACGCTATGGACGAGCTCATCGAGCACTACAAGAAAGCACCCATTTTTACCAGTGAGCACGGAGACAAGCTCTACCTTGTCAAACCCCTGCAGTGACCTTCCAGCCAAAAATGAGCCTTGAGAACCTAAATAGACCTCACACTGAGCCAAGCCTCCTTACTGTTCTCCTTGGTGGTCAGTTCTCACCAGCAAGTGGGCAACAGAGTGCCAACGCAAGCAGCCGGGCAGTGCCATTGTCCTTTATTTTTGAATCATTGTCATTTCCTGTTTACTTCTTCATATATTTTGTCCTTGGTTATAATAATCTTTCCATTTAAGTGTTGAGAGATAATAAGAGGTACACACTTTTGTTGCTGCAATTCAGATTTTACACAGCAAACAGACTTAAATTCACAAGAAGTAGCCTTTTAATTTTATTTTTTTTAATAATATGATTTGACGGTACAATATGGAATATTCTGAGCCTTCACAAGGCAGTCTGTATCAGAGGAGCTACGGGATTATCTGTTCACACTTACTGCCAAAAAGAGCCAATTTGTGGCACACAGATACTGACTGCCCCCTGCTGGACACACAGATGCATGGACTCACACAAGGGAGGTCTGTTTATGAGATGAGATGAATGTCAGATGCTCAACCAAATGTGCCACACACTCGTTAAATGTATCACTCCACATTATTCCAACCCAAAATTGACAATAGCCTGAGTCGTACTATATCTGTATGGGTATCTTGTATAATTACAAGAGAGCTTATTCTGTACACGCGTTTAATTTCCCAGCTTTTTTAAAGTATGTGTCTGAATGTAAGAGCATTGTTATTTAAATCTGTGTCTATTTAAACTAGAGCATTAGGTGCATATAGGAGGAATTTGCTAAGCACTGTACCAATGACCGTTATGTTGGAAGTTGAAATACATTTTGTTTAATTAAACATTTTGCAAAATAACGGTAAAATGTCTCAGGCTTTTATCATTGACAGGGTCATGTATAGAGAGTTAGAGTAAAAAAACTTACCATCAAATATGTTTCATGAGGCTCAGTTAGTTCAGTGCAGAAAGCTTTGCACAACCTTCACTACAGACCAGGAGTCAACTCAGATTTGTAAAGGTGGTTATGTTTTGCTTTGTAATGGTGCTTCACTTTTGATTAGCGTAACAGACTCTGAACATATGAGATGCATTTGTCCTGAATTTGATGCAGGGAGAATAAATCCATGCTTCCCTGTCCATTCATTATTAAACATTGTTATTGTTGTCAGTTTACTAATCAGACCAGAGATGGTAAATAAAATGAAAAATGTGTGAAAGTCTGTGAAAACACTCCACTTAGCCCTGTAGCTAGTCTCTGGTTCAATGAGCTGCCATCAGCTAAATAATTTTTATACACTATATGGCCAAAATTTTGTGGACACCTGACCATACACATGTGCTTGTTGAACATCCCATTCCAGATTTAGTCCCCCTTTTGCTGCTACAGTAACTTCCACTCTTCTGGGAAGGATTTCCTCTAGATTTTGGAGCATGGCTGTGGGGATTTCTGCTCATTCAGCCACAAGAGCTTTAGTGAGACTGGTCACTGATGTTGGACGAGAAGGCCTGACATGTATTTGTCATTCCAGTTCATCCCAAAGGTTTTCAATGGGGTTGAAGTCAGGGCTCTGAGCAGGCCACTCATGTTCATCCACAGCAACCTGTGAGCAAACTCACTTTGTCCACAGGGGCATTGTCGTGCTGGAACAGGTTTGGGCTCCATAGTTGCAGTGAACGGAAATTGTAATGCTACAGCATACAAAGACATTCTAAACAATTGTGTGCTTCCAACTTTGTGGCAATAATTTGTGGAAGGCCCACATATGGGTGTGATGGTCAGGTGGTGGTCCACGAACTTTTGGCCATATAGCGTATTTGCATATAATTGGCTGCAACAATCTGAAACAGAGGATATGCTACAGAAGCTGTGCTGGCTCATGTTTAGAAAACTACAGTCACTGACCTATGGCTAGTTTATCGTTTATTACCTCTTCTACAGTATTTATACTATATTCATACTTGATTTGATCCACTGGAATACATTGCTACAGTCTGCCAGTTGACGACCCCTAGTCTAGTGCAGTGTCTTATTATGGTTGGTTGGTTGGTTATTTAAAAAAAAAAAAAAAGAAAGGTAAGTTTTTAGTACAGGATTTGTCTTTTATGAATATTAATGGTTTCATTGCTGTCACATGATCTTGCTGCCTGATCTTATTCACAAAGCTAACCATGCTTTAATCCACAGTTTACTGTCTGGACCAAAGGTATTTTGTGTTGGGAGACCCAAATAATGATGATTTTACAATGAAGGATTAGGATTAAGAGATTAAGAGTTAGTCTGTGAAATCAGTGTGTCCTGCTGTCAGTCACACACTCAGTGTGTGATGCCAGTTTTTAGTTCCTGTGAGTTAATGTGAGCAATAGTTGAATAGCAATTTAATAGTTCAGTTGCAGCTTTTGTCTGATACACACTGTTCTGAATCAGGGCTGCTGTAGTGTAAGTATGGAGACTGCTGTACTGATTCAAAACCGTGTTCATCACGCAAAAGCCGTGACTAAATCTGATGCACATCAATTATTACTCATACTGTTTTTTTTTTTTTCTTTCTAAAACGTGTCTAATTTATTTTCTTTCATTAGTGTATTTCTATCTTGTATACTGACTATGATTAGAGTACAGATTTTATTTACTGTATAACAAATGAGTTTCTAAGAGGAATATTACAGACCAAACAAGTCTTAGTCATCTCTTGAAATTGCGCAAAGCTTCTTTCTATGCTAGTTTAGACCATTTTAACAAAATTCAACCTGTTAGCAACAAAACCTTAAAAAATGATGCATTGTTGCCTGAGCTTTCTTAGAGTCAATGTTGAAAAATGAAATAAAGAATAATTTCTGTAAGTTAAAAGGTCTGAATGGCACTGCAACTGTGGAATCACCCTAAATGTAACATTAGCTCAAGTCAGACTGTTGTTATTTCACATATTATTAAAAGTTCAAAAGGTGTGTAATATGCACAAGATGGAGATCAATTTAACAAGTGGAATGTGGAAATGTGGAAACAGTTCTAATCAGTGCAAAGGAAAGTGTCCTTACAGTGGAGACATGCTGATTTGAATGGCTTCAGGTCCAGGGTTGTCACAGCTGTTGTTGACCCATTCATAGGTTAAAGATGGATATCTGCATGAAGTAAAGAATAAAACATGATGGGGCATGCTGTTATAGGAAAATAATTAATGACCGTGTGGTGTGATGGTGCCTTTAACAGCCCAAAGTTGATTATTTTCCTATCACACCATGCTCCAAAGTGTTTTATTCCTCTTCTAGTGCAGCAATTTGCCAAAGAACAAACAAGTTTGGTCACGTTTATGTTATAGCAGATCTAAACATTCACTCCCTCGCCAGCCTCTCTCTCTCTCTCTCTCTCTCTCTCTCTCTCTCTTGCTCTCTCTCTCTTTCTTTCTCTATATTTTTTAATAAGCCAAAAAAATGCAGCTTGTTACAGGGAGACTACAAAACCCTTTAGCTTTAGATTTTTCTTGCACGGTGCTTTTACAAAGTGCTGACACTAGAGACTCCATCGATAAATGTTAAATAAACACCTTCTTGCAGCAAATTTCATAAGAATTAGATCTTTTTTGTTAAATATCAACACATTTTTAATGTTTATTAGACTTTGAGTTTGTGCAGAGCAAGTCATGAAGAGTTAGAAACTATAATGAATTAAAAGAAGCGCATTAATATAAACCTGTGAGTGTTGGTGTATAACAGAGGTGAAATAATTTTTTTTTTTTTTTTTTTTTATCATGATGGTTTCCAGGGCCTCGTTTCTTGAATATTGACTGCATTTCACAAAATAAACTTTTGAGTCAGATTGCATGCTGACAGTACAAACAGTAACAAGGCAGTATAACCTGGTGATATGGAGGCACTACATATAGAGAGGACATGTGAAGTGCAAACAGAGCATTCCAGCCTTCAGTCTGTTCTCCGTCAGCGTCGTGGGTTAAAGAACAGAAACATCTCCAGAAACACACCAAGAGCTGCAGAGGTGGAATAAAGTGCTGCAGGTAATCTCACAAACAACTGTTTCATTAATGTTTCATTTATTATTGGTTGGTTTTCTACAATACAAAGAATTATATTAGAATTGATGTATTGAGGAAAATGTGTCTTATTATGGTTGCTTTATTCTTTTCCTTTTTTTTCTTTTTAGAGGGTAAGCTTTTAGTGCAGGACTTGTCTTTTATGAATATTAATGGTTTCATTGCTGTCACATCCTGATCTTATTCACACACAGCTTGCCATGCTTTAATCCACAGTTTACTGTCTGGACCAAAGGTATTTTGTGTTGGGAGACCCAAATAATGATGATTTTACAATGAAGGATTAGGATTATGAGATTAAGAGTTAGACTGTGAGATCAGTGTGTCCTGCTGTCAGTCACACACACAGTATGTGATGCCTGTTTTTAGTTTGTTTATTGTGAGGGATAGTTGAATAGCAATTAATAGCATTTTTACTGTGTTTTTTATGTAAGCTCTATTTTAAAACATGATGGGGCATGCTGTTATAGGAAAATAACTAATGACTGGATGGTACGCTGGTGCCTTTAACACCCCAGAGTTGATTATTTTCCTATCACACGATGTTCCAAGAGTTTTATTCCTCTTCTAGCATAGCAATTTGCCAAAGAACAAACAAGTTTGATCTTGCATATGTTATAACAGATATAAACAGTCTCTCCCTCACCAGCTTCTCTCTCTCTTTTCTTTTTTTTTTTTTTTTTTTTTTTTTTTGTTAATAAGTCAAAAAAAATGCAACTTGTTACAGAGAAACCGCAAAACCCTCTAGCTTTAGATTTTACTTTCACAGAAAACTTTACAAAGTGTTGACACTGGAGTCTCCATCCATTAATATAAACTAAAGACCTCTTAAAGCAAATTTCATAATAAGAATTAGATCTCTCTTTTTTTTTGTTAAATATCAACACATTTTTAATCTGTTTATTAGACTTCGAGTTTGTGTATCCGCCAAGCAAGTCCTGAATTCATTAGAAACAATAATGAATTATAACAAGCACATTAATATACACCAATCAGCCATAATATTAAAACCACCTGCCTAATATTGTGTAGGTCCCCCTTGTACTGCCAAAACAGCTCTGACCCGTCGAGGCATGGACTCCACAACACCTCTGAAAGTGTGCTCTGGTATCTGATACCAAGACGTTAGCAGCAGATCCTTTAAGTCTTGTAAATTGCGAGGTGGGGCCTCCATGGATTGGACTTGTTTGTCCAGCACATCCCACAGATGCTCCATTGGATTGAGATCTGGGGAATTTGGAGGCCAAGTCAACACCTTGAACTCTTTGGCATGTTCCTCAAACCATTCCTGAACAATTTTTGCAGTGTGGCAGGGCACATTATCCTGCTGAAAGAGGCCACTGCCATTAGGGAATACCGTTGCCATGAAGGGGTGTACTTGGTCTGCAACAATGTTTAGGTAGGTGGTACGCGTCAAAGTAACATCCACATGAATGCCAGGACCCAAGGTTTCCCAGCAGAACATTGCCCAGAGCATCACACTGCCTCCGCCAGCTTGCCTTCTTCTCATAGTGCATCCAGGTGCCATCTCTTCCCCAGGTAACCGACGCACATGCACCTGGCCATCCACATGATGTAAAAGAAAACGTGATTCAGCAGACCAGGCCACCTTCTTCCATTGCTCCATGGTCCAATTCTGATGCTCACGTGCCCATTGTAGGCGCTTTTGGCGGTGGACAGCAGTCAGCATGGGAGCTCTGACCGGTATGCGCCTACGCAGCCCCATACGCAGCAAACTGCGATGCACTGTGTGTTCTGACACCTTTCTATCATAGCCAGCATTAACTTTTTCAGCAATTTGTGCTACAGTATCTCTTCTGTGGGATCGGACCATACGGGCTAACCTTCGCTCACCTCGTGCATCAATGAGCCTTGGGCGCCCATGACCCTGTCTCCGGTTCACCGGTTGTCCTTCCTTGCACCACTTTTGGTAGGTACTAACCACTGCATATCGGGAACACCCCACAAGACCTGCCGTTTTGGAGATGCTCTGACCCAGTCGTCTTGCCATCACAATTTTGCCCTTGTCAAAGTCACTCAGATCCTTACGCTTGCCCATTTTTCCTGCTTCCAGCACGTCAACTTCAAGAACTGACTGTTCACTTGCTGCCTAATATATCCCACCCCTTGACAGGTGCCACTGTAATGAGAAAATCAATGTTATTCACTTCACCTGTCAGTAGTTTTAATGTTATGGCTGATTGGTGAAAACCTGTGAGTGTTGGGGTATAATGGAGGTGAACTGTCACATCCACTAATAGTTAATGTTTTAAATGTTTTTTTACTGTGTTAAAGCATGTTTTTTTTTTTTTTTATCATGATGGTTTCCCGAGCCTCGTTTCTTGAATATTGACTGCATTTCACAAAATAAACTTTGAGTCAGATTGCATGCTGATGTGTGAGATCTCACTACAAACAGTAACAAGGCAGTATAACCTGGTGATATGGAGGCACTACATATAGAGAGGACATGTGAAGTGCAAACAGAGCATTCCAGCCTTCAGTCTGTTCTCCGTCAGCGTCGTGGGTTAAAGAACAGAAACATCTCCAGAAACACACCAAGAGCTACAGAGGTGGAATAAAGTGCTGCAGGTAATCTCACAAACAACTGTTTCATTAATGTTTCATTTATTATTGGTTGGTTTTCTACAATACAAAGAATTATATTAGAATTGATGTATTGAAGAAAACTGACATGATATTTAGTATTTTGGGGGGAATGTTATTATGGTTGCTTTTTTTTTAGAGGGTAAGCTTTTAGTACAGGATTTGTCTTTTATAAATATTAATGGTTTCATTGCTGTCACATCCTGATCTTATTCACACACAACTTACCATGCTTTAATCCACAGTTTACTGTCTGGACCAAAGGTATTTTGTGTTGGGAGACCCAAATAATAATGATTTTACAGTGAAGGATTAGGATTAAGAGATTAAGAGTTAGTCTGTGAAATCAGTGTGTCCTGCTGTCAGTCACACACTCAGTGTGTGATGCCAGTTTTTAGTTCCTGTGAGTTAATGTGAGCAATAGTTGAAAAGCAATTTAATAGTTCAGTTGCAGCTTTTGTCTGATACACACTGTTTTGAATCAGGGCTGCTGTAGTGTAAGTATGGAGACTGCTGTACTGATTCAAAACCGTGTTCATCACGCAAAAGCCGTGACTAAATCTGATGCACATCAATTATTACTCATACTGTTTTTTTTCTAAAACGTGTCTAATTTATTTTCTTTCATTAGTGTATTTCTATCTTGTATACTGACTATGGTTAGAGTACAGATTTTATTTATTGTATAACAAGTGTGTATAACAGTTTCTAAGAGGAATATTACAGACCAAACAAGTCTTAGTCATCTCTTGAAATTGCACAAAGCTCGAGTTTGACTAGCACTGTTCAGGGATGAGTATCCCAAACGCCTTGCAGTTCAAAGTTCAACAAATGTTACATTGTTACAAATGTTATATTGATCTCTCTCTCTCTCTCTCTCTCTCTCTCTCTCTCTCTCTCTCTCTCTCTCTCAGCCTAGTTTAGACCATTTTAACTTTTTCAGGGTGCTTTCACATCTATTAGCGTAACTACAAAATTCAACCTGTTAGCAACAAAACCGTAAAAAAATGATGTATTGTTGCCTGAGCTTTCTTAGAGTCAAGGTTGAAAAACGAAATATAGATATTAATATATATATATAGATATTATTAAAATATTCTGTAAGTTAAAAGGTCTGAATGGCACTGCAACTGTGGAATCACCCTAAATGTAACATTAGCTCAAGTCAGACTGTTGTTATTTCACATATTATTAAAAGTTCAAAAGGTGTGTAATATGCACAAGATGGAGATCAATTTAACAAGAAAGTCTAAATGTGGAAACAGTTCTAATCAGTGCAAAGGAAAGTGTCCTTACAGTGGAGACATGCTGATTTGAATGGCTTCAGGTCCAGGGTTGTCACAGCTGTTGTTGACCCATTCATAGGTAAAGATGGATATCTGCATGAAGTAAAGAATAAAACATGATGGGGCATGCTGTTATAGGAAAATAATTAATGACCGTGTGGTGTGATGGTGCCTTTAACAGCCCAAAGTTGATTATTTTCCTATCACACCATGCTCCAAAGTGTTTTATTCCTCTTCTAGTGCAGCAATTTACAATTTATGTGATAGCAGATCTAAACATTCACTCCCTCGCCAGCCTCTCTCTCTCTCTCTCTCTCTCTCTCTCTCTCTCTCTCTCTCTCTCTCTCTATATATATATATATATATATATATATATATAAATACAGCTTGTTACAGAGAGACTGCAAAACCCTCTAGCTTTAGATTTTTCTTGCATGGAAAACTTTACAAAGTGCTGACATTGTAGACTCCATCCATAAATGTAAAATAAACACCTTCTTACAACAGATTTCGTAAGAATTAGATCTTCTTTTGTTAAATATCAACACATTTTTAATCCGTTTATTAGACTTTCTGCAGAGCAAGTCCTGATGAATTAGCAGTTACATTAGAACCAATGATGAACTATAAGAAGCACATTAATATAGACCTGTGAGTGTTGTGGTATAAAAGAGGTGAACTGTCACTTCCACTAATTTTTAAAGTTTTAAATGTTTTTACTGTGTTAAAGCATGTTTTTTTTTTTATCATGATAGGCAAGTTTCCAGGGCCTCGTTTCTTGAATATTGACTGCATTTCACAATACAAACTTTGAGCCAGACTACATGCTGATGTGAGAGATCTCACTACAAACAGTAACAAGGCAGTATAACCTGGTGATATGGAGGCACTACATATAGAGAGGACATGTGAAGTGCAAACAGAGCGTTCCAGCCTTCAGTCTGTTCTCTGTCAGTGTCGTGGGTTAAAGAACAGAAACATCTCCAGAAACACACCAAGAGCTGCAGAGGTGGAATAAAGTGCTGCAGGTAGAAATATCTCCAGAAACACACCAAGAGCTACAGAGGTGGAATAAGGTGCTGCAGGTAATCTCACAAACAACTGCAATTATTAATATTGCCTTGTTTCTATGCTGATTAGGATATTACTGTTTATGTAGCTCACCAGGTTTCATTTACTGTTGGTTGGTTTTCTACAATACAAAGCATTATATTAGAATTGATGTATTGAAGAAAACTGACATGATATTTACAAATTGGGAAAAAGAATGTATCTGGACACAGCAGTGTTTTAGAAGCATATATGCCTCATAATCCTTGGTGAGGATGGCTAATACTTATTGCAAAAAAAAAAAATCAATTATCATTAAGAAGACATTTTACTTTTCAGTGAAGTGACCATGCCTCGCTTCTCATTAGTCCTGTGTGTGTTTGCGCTCGGACTCTTCTGCCTGTCAGGTAAGAAACCTAGCTACTTTTAAATAATTATTATTTAAATAATAAAGGATGTCTGCTGCATACTGCCAATTCATCTGAACTGCGAAAGACATTTGCATTTTCTGCACTCCTCAGGCTAATCTTATATTCATTTTTTTTAAATAAATAAATATTCTTACCTAACTGAATAAATGATGGCTCATAGATTAAGATGTGGTTGTTGAAACCTGTAAGAAGCCTGATAGGACAAATCTTCTTTGTGCTTTTACAGATTTTCTGGGGTAGTCGTCTCATTCCTCTTCCTTTTGCCAGTTTCAAAATTTAAATCTTGACTTTATGCTTTATCTTTGGTAAAGATCCATGAAAAAAGTCTAAGACTGTGGTAAGGATAATTATATTTGTTATGTTAAATTATATAGTAACTCTACTGCAGCATACTCCTCTGCCTAAAGCCAAAAACTAGAAAAAGAAAAGTTTCAGATAAAATAATTTGGAAGCAGCAAGAGACTAGAAGAGTGATTTTTCTAATTCAGTCCTTGGGGATACCAGTTGGTTCTCATTTTTACTTTTTTCGGCTCCTAACATACTGGATGATGAAGAGATGAGAGTGTAAGAACTAGCACAATGTAGTGAGAGAGAGAGAGGGAGAGAAATACAAAATACAAGAAAAGCAGAAAGTAAAAGATGAAAGAGGGAGAAGAAAGGCCCCGCCGTGTGCACCTGCACTCTGAGTGTGTGTGTGTTTGTGTGTGTGTGTCTATTTAAAGCAGAGACAATTTCAATTAGGAAAGTGCACAGGTAATCAAACACTGAAAACACTGTTCTGGTATTTGTTATGCTCTACGTCCACATGATATCAGGAAGAAAAATCACATGGTAATATTTTGGTGCAGAGAGCAGCTCTGTCGTCGTGTGCAAGAAAAAGTTGTGGGGTTTTAACTCTTATGCAAATGGGAGTGTGTGGACAGAAATGAAGCTTGTAGGAGAGAAGAGAGATAATACATTTGCAAGAATGTTCAGTACAACCCTATTAAAAGTCTCCAGTAAAAGACTTAAACTACATTGAACTAAAAACAGGTACTTAGGGTTCGCAAATTAAGTCCATTTTACACCAGAAGTGAGGCTACTCACACAAGACATTTATCCCCACACCATGACACTGCTCTCATGTGGCACATGTATCTCTGTGTTTTCATGATCTGTATATATATCTGTACTGACCATCAGATCATTGTAAACATACATGATCACCACTGTGCTGCTGCACTAGGGCAACATGCTGAAATATTCAACTGCCATTCAGTAATGCTGATATTCAGTAAACCTTACTGTGCATTTTAAGATTTCTCTTCATTATTTCCCTATATTACATTTTTATACTTGATTTTCCCCTCTCCCAGCAGTTAATAGAATATCCTTTTCACTTTCAGACCAGAAAAGTGTTCAAATTCTGAATTATGTTTTCATTTATTCTATTCAGAAATTGTGACTGTAATGATTTTTTTTTAAATAAATAACCAATTTTCTTTGTTCTTTATTATTATTATTAATGTGATGTCATTACTTTAAGTCACTGATAAGCATAGGCTGTGATGCCAGAGACATACTTTCATTAAAGATGTATTATCTAAGATGGCATCAACAGCATCTCAAAGCACACATTATTAATTACACCAGCATCAATAAATTATTATAGTAAATCCTTTTTTTGTAAATATTATTTTATAGGAAGATTGAAAGGTGTAACTCCAAAGATAGCTCTAAAAAAATCAAGCAAGAAAAAAATTTCCAAGTAAATGAATAACTTATAGAGTGTGGAGGGAAACTACTGGGGTTAGTTGAAAGGAAAACCTATTCTTTTGAACTTTGACCCTGGAAGCACTTATCCATAACTTTTGTGATTTCATGACTTAAAAAAAAAAAAAAAGCCCACGACAAGCCTTTTAAAAACAGCTATGACATGAAATGCAGGGACAAAGGTTCTTTTTAAATGATATTTACATACATTTTCAGACATATTTTATTCTGCTAATTTACATATTTGGCAGACTTCATACTTATGTTCATGTCATGACCAATAATTTAAGGGACAAGTTTGACACCATATTCAGAGAATGACTCTATTATCTCTTACAGATATTTGAATATTAGATAAAATTAGATAGAAGGAGCATCACTAATGTAAACTGTAAAATCTCAACATTAATAAAAAATATTAAAAATTACATTTGATCAAAAGCAAAAAACCAATTTCTTCTTTCTTGCTGCAAATCATCAAAATGCAGTTTGAACAGAGTCTGTGTGTTAAGTTGTTCTTTTACTTGATCTAGTTTATAACCTACCCTATGCCTTAATGGTAACCATTTGTAATTTTTCATACATATTAGTTTTTGCAAATTCATGCCTTAACCTACTTTTGAGTACTGTTGTGTGCTTTATCTGAGCTTGGATCATCTGGACAAAGCTTATTTAGCGCACAAGACTCAGAGTTTAACTGCCATTTTAAGCTGATTTTATTCACCCTGGTTTAAATCTTTTCATTTCAGGTGCTGAAGATAGCCAAGGTGAGCATTCACTGTAAACATTATGAATCTTCGAAACAGTATATAATGCTCTCAATTGTGTATAGATTATACAGTGATAATGTGCAATATTGAATATTCAACAACTGCAATAATCAGAATTTTCAAGATTAAATATCAAAACCCAAGTAAAGATGCAGTACTAAATGAAATATATTAGTTTATTACCTAAATGTAATTCCAGAAATGGTGATAAAATACATATTAATCACTGCTATCAGCACATGCTCAGTGTCTTGTAACATACATTTCTGATTGACTGACCAAAATGTTATCCTCTTCCACTTCTGACTGGCTTTCATTTAATATTCTACTTACTCTTGAATTTCTTATTCAAACAATGTTTAAAGGTTATGAAAGTTATTAAAAGATAAAAATTATATAGCAGCACCCTATATTTTTTACATATAGGATTTTTATAAGTACAATAAGTTAAGTTATGCTCAATCTTTTAAACATTACTCATTGGTTGTCATTGGCTAACTGTCTGATTGGTTCTCAGCTGAGTCCAGGGAAAAGCGGGACATGCCAAACTGGGCGCTGACCTCCTCGGACTTTTTCGGCTGGATCGAAGAGCTGCGCAATCACGCTGGCTATGACAAAATCGACGAGCTGGCCAGAACCTTCTGGGCTCATTTCCCCTCAGCTAGTCGCTTGGGCTACGATTCCCCAGCTCCTGAAGAATGATGACGTATGCGCTGTTTTTCTGTGCAATAACACTAATGCTGTCTGAACTGCTACCACTTTTCAGAAATTCCTGCCTATTTTGAAGTTCCATTAAAGATTGTCAAAATGTCTTTGACATGCAAATGTCCAGTCACTTTATCTACCACTAGACAGCGAAGGCAAAGTATAAACGCTAAAGAGTGATTTCTTTTTTTTTTTTTTTTTTTTTTTGTATTAAAATAAATAGAATAGACATTGTAAAGCACACAATAAATATATGAGAAATGTTCTGCATGTGCTCAATCTCTGCAATTCTTACATTGTAAATAGTAGGACAGTTTTTGTTGCTTCCATTTGGTCTGTTTAAGTAAACAGACTTCTTTAATTCATCCTCCTTGGGACTGCTGTGGCTATGGATACTGTATGTGAACCATATAGAGTTGAAAAGGTTGGCTGGTAAAGAAAAGTAAAGAATGTGGCTTGAAGGCTAAGATAACATTATGGAGACGCTTCTTTCTTTCAGCCTCAGGCTGTCCACATATTTATCTGCTCATAGCTTCATCCATTTCTGCCACAGAGCCTTGTTTAATCTTAGCTGTTTTTTTTTCAGTAGTGCAGGATGCTAATTGGCTCACTAAGTTTACTAATTTTACTCCAAAGTCCAGTTCCAAATATGCAATAACCAACACATTATACCCTTATTAATAAGGAATAAAATATTTCAGAGTGTGCTGTTACAGGAATATAATCAACTATCACTTACGTTATAGCAGCTATAAACAGCCTATTTTCTCTAATAAGACAAAAAATGCAGCTTGTGAGGTTATCAAGAAACCAGAAAGTCTTCTGTCCTGAAGATGTCAGAGAAGTTCGCTGACACTGACACTGACACTAGAGACTAAAAATGTTGAATAAACATACAAGTTCCTGTGAATTATCTGTTACTATAGACAAATACAGGTAAAGAGCTTCAGGTAATGTTCACATCAAACATCAGAATGAAGAAAAAGAGTGATCTCTATGACTTTGACTGTGTCATGGTTGTTGGTACCAGGATTGAGTATTTCAGACACTGCTGATCTCCTGGGATTTTCACACCCAAGAGTCTCTAGAGTTTACACAGAATGGTGCGAAAAACAAAAAACACTGAGCGAGCGACAGTTCTGTGGGTGGAAACACCTTGCTGATGTGAGAGGTCAGAAGAGAATGACCAAAATGGTTCGAGCTGCCAGGAAGGATATAGTAACTCAAATAATTACTCTTTACAGCTGTGGTAAGCAGAAAATCATCTGAAATTGCATGAACATCTGAAATTGCATGAACTTTGTGGTGGATGGGCTACAACAACAGAAAACCACATCAGGTTCCACTCCTGTCAGCCAAGAACAGGAATCTGAGGCTATCATGGGCACAGACTCAAACTGGAACTGGACAGTTAGAAAAAATAATCCCCTTTTTGTCCAGTTTGGGTGAGTCTGTGCCTCAGATTCTTGTTCTTGGCTGACAGGAGTGGAACCTGATGTGGTCTTCTGCTGTTGTAGCCCATCCACCTCAAGGTTTGATGTTTTGTGCATGCTGAGATGCTTTTCTGCTCACCTTGGTTGTAAAGAGTGCTTATTTGAGTTACTATAGACTTCCTGACCGGTCTGTTCATTCTCTTCCAATCTCTCTCATCAACAAGGTGTTTCAGCCTGCAGACCCTGCACACACAGGATATTTTTGTTTTTTGCACCATTTTGTGTAAACTCTAGAGAACTATTGTGTGTGAAAATCCCAGGAGATCAGCAGTTTCTGAAACACTCAAACCAGCCCATCTGGCACCAACAACCATGACACAATCAAATCCACAGAGATCACTCTTTCTTCATTCCGATGTTTGATATGAACATTACCCAAAGCTCTTGACCTGTAACTGCATGATTTTTGCATTGCGCTGTTGCCACATGATTGGATTATTAGATAACTTCATGAATGTGCAGGTGTTCCTAATAAAGTGGATGGTGATTGTATTACAGCCCAAGTTGGAGGGCTACAGAAACGTTAGCTTCTTTTGCTCTGCTATTGGCTGCATTCCTTCACAGGCAGTGGCAGGTTTTTTTAGCAGGAATGTTTGCCTCTTTGTCCTTAGGGCTATTCTTCCTACAGCCTACAGTACCTACAGTAGCTTATTTTAGCTCATACCACACAGCCCCAGCTAAGCTACAAGACCGAAGACATGAAGCTCTACAGCGTTTGTATAAAAGCTTTGCTCTTCCTCATCTTCCTCATCCTCTGCAACACCTCAGGTATGTTAATATCTCTAAAACAATCCTTTGCTTTGCTTAATTTAATTTCCTCTTTTCTGAAGCATCCCCCGCTGTAATGGCTTTTGCATTAGTTCCCATTACCAGATCAATGTAAACAATCAGGGTTATGCAGAGAGAGTGGTTTAGGATTTAAATGACCACTGAAAACTTTTGTTGCAAACAGTGTATTATAATGAACATAAAAGACAAGATCCAGCAAGACCAGGCAACACAGATTTACCAGGACCACCACTGACCATAAGTACAGTATCTCTGATCCCTGATTTTGCAATTTTATTGACCTTCTGTATCTTACTGCTAAGAAAAATCCCTAGAGGCCTGATAGCAAAATATTCTGCTGTGCTGAAATATCTATTCACTTTGTGCCTTTGTGATGTCCCTCACATCTCTCATCCATGTGAATTTGAACAGGAAGGCTGTTGGTCATGTAGGTTCCACCTTATATAGAGTGATGGAAAACATTTTCTAGGCTTCTGAGCAACTCCATCTGTCTTGAGAAAAGTGTTTATATAAAATATAATATCAATCTTCCATGCATCATTTCCCTGTTAAAGGACACACAGCTTTGTCTCTGCAGCCTAGAAACAGTAAAGCAAATATTCTGGAGTTCAAGTAATATTAATATGGGACATTAATATTACAATATTTTGTAATCATTAAAGTGGAAAGTTTAATTTGAGCCTGCAGCATCTAATAATAATTACAAAAATATTGTGCTTGTTTGTTTAATGTTCTATGGTGTTATCACTGAATGCTAGGAACTATTTGCACTACACACACACACACTCATGTCTATAGACCCTTACTTCATATTTATTTATCCCCAACTGCAAAACTTGTACATAAGACAAAATAGCAATTCAACAAACGAATGTTTGCAATATATTTGTTTTATTTTAATTTTAATTTCTATTGTTATATTTAAAATGTATAAATCTTACGGGATCACACTGTTCAAATGTGCAATATGTTAAGTGCAATATCTTAGCTGCTTTACTATCTTAACTGAACAGATCTGATCATTTATGTTAATATTTATATCCTTTTATATTCATGTTATCTCTTACTCCTTTTATTTTATTCTTCTGCGCCATTAGGAGGGACACTCAATTTCGTTATACCCTGTGCAATGACAATAAAGAATCTATCTTTGTTAAATCAAAATAATAATATGCTACAAATTAATTAGGCATTATTGTTGCAGTATAGTAGTTTGATTTGTCAAACTATAAAAATGAGTTTAGACCTACAGCATTGATGTAATTCTAAGAGCATGATGAAAATATAGCGACTTTTAAACCTTAAACTCTCAGCTTATTCATTTATGCATCTTAGATATTCAGCAATTAAGGTGAAACTATAAGGAAATGTACATTTTTACAAGAGAGAAGACTATAAGTGTGGACCCAGTGTCAGGTCCTGGGAGTTTAAGGGCTGAAAGCATTTTTGGATTCGTTTACATTTTCTGGAGCATAAGAAGTGAAATTTAGGCAGCTAACTGTAGCATTGGCTAAGATTAGCAAGGATATTTGAAATGCGCAGCTCATTTCATTCTGTATAAACAAGTAACTGAGCTGGCCCAGACTTCTGACCTATGAGAGTGCACTACTGTACACCTAGTGAAAGACGCAAATAATGATAAAAGCAGCCATAGCTAATGGTTAAAAAAAAAAAAAAAAGTCATCCGTGCAACAATACATCCATACTATATTCTGAGACCTAAACTATGGTGATGCATGCATTGATCCCTGACATGTGGAGAATCAATAATATGACCAAATGCCTTTTTTCGGATGGTCGCTCTGGATGGCAGGTCATTTGAAATTGCAATACAATGATACGAGACAACTCAGCTTTACTGCCATGGCTGAACAGTATTGTGATTGTCTGTTCCAGGTGGATCAGGTGAAAGTACACTGAGCAAGATACTGAAGAAGAGGGATGGTAATGTGTCAGCTAATTGTTTTATCCAGTACAGCCTCTCAAAGCACAATGATTTTATATGTAGCCTAAAATATAACTGTCCATTACTGTTGATATGTATATCAGGGCAATATGGATATTGTGGGGCTTGAATGAAAGGAAAACTCCACCCTGAAACACATTAAATATGTTTATATTGACATTTTTGTGATGTACTTAGTGATTCCGGTGATAATTTGTTGTATTAGTTGGTGCGTTTTTATATTATTCCTGTGAGAAGTTAATGTTTCTGTGCCATACTGCCATTAGAATGGTATTTAATAGGAGAAAAAAATTTCACTGATCTCAAATATAAGTGATAATGCTCAAGTTTTGTGCTTTGCTCCTAAAAAACAACAGAGCAAGGGCTTCTTTTCTCACTCACCATTTTCCAGCAATGTTCAACATCGTAATAATGAGAAATCCAATACAGATTAGAAGAGAAAACAAACTTTGAGCTCGAAGTCCCAGAATGCAGTGCAGCTATACAAAGCAGCTGCATTGAGTTAAGGCTTAGATAATTAGCAATCTAAGAGATAACGATGGTATGGCACTAAAGTTGAAGCTATGGAATTTTATCTGTTGGAACAAAGTGAACAGATGTGGAGGTGAGACTGCCAGACAGACTAAAGGACTAAAGTGCTACTGCATCTGTCTTGTTAGGTAGAGATGAAGCTAAATCCCACTAACACTATCAACATGTAGTCAAACAGCATTGTGGGTAATGTAGTGGGTTAAAAAGTCAAATAAGAATTTGATTACAAAATAAATTGTGGATGCCATTAAAGACTACATCTTAATTATAAAAAATAGTATGCAAATCATTTAGGGTGGATTTTTCCTCTATGCTGTGTCAACCTCAGCAAGTGTTAATGGATTTAGCACTGTATTTCCACTAACCAAAGACTGGAACTAAGTTTTATGCATAGATTTTGAAACATATTTTTCCTCTCATGGAATTATTTGGACCAAACTTTCTCAGCCATGTTGTTAAATTGATCTAACAATCAGAATGATAAAGCTGGTCTATAAAACATAAAACCTGTCAAACAGACCCAATGAGTGCAGCTCTCAACATCCATTTCACAGTCCAGAGCAGATCTGCAGACGAACTCGTGGTCTCACAGGTAAAAGCTAAGGAATTCCTGTCAGCTCCCCGGAGACCTCGGAGAAACCTGTGGGACCGCAGCCGTCCAGACGTGCAGCAGTGGATCCAGCAGTTCATGCACATGGGTTACGATGAGGCTGTGAGTGTAATTAAATCAGCAACAAATCATTTGAACTCAACTTCACTATATTTAAAACTCAGCTGCTACAAATCTAATGCATATATATAAAAAAGCAAACGTTTCATTTTAACTCTCAGAGTAGAAGCTGGACTCCTTGGGGGTCTGGCGGTCCACCACAAAACTCTGGGATTCTAACCCTGTTAATCCACACACGTTCTCTTCTCTTCTACTTTATACCACAGTGCTGCTGAATTCTCAATTCTGATTGGTCAGAAGGTGTTGATTAAAAGTTTTGGCTGCAAGGCAGATCACAGGTTTACATTAATGCTCACTTCTTCATATGTTATTGTTTCTATACAACAATTTAGAAGCATGTTATTTAACAATAAAAAAAACAATCATTCATATGGTGAAGTTTTCTGTTAGGAGACGTTTACTTCACATGTATGGAAGGAGTCTCCAGTGTCAGTGCTTTGTAATGATCAGAAGTAAAGCTGTAATTTTAAGTTTTTCAACATGGAAAAGTCTAAGGACTTTTGCAGTTTCTTCGTAACTTGGTAAGATGTCTCGTGTATCTTCCATAACATTAAATGTAACTATAAATGGTTAAAAAGTATGATGTCTTGCATTAATACATTTTTCAAAACTGTAATTGTTGGTAAATTGCTGTGGTATATGAGGAATAATAATGTTGATAACATTTTAATAACATCTTTAAAATTCTAAAATTTAAAATCACTTCATTCAACATATCATCACCACCTGCCATCTTTTTGCTTTTGCATTTTTGTGTCTAACTGTGTCTTGTCTGTGCAAACTGTAATTGCTTGTAGCTACTCATTTTTTGAGCATTCTTTATGAAGCCTCACATTTTTATTCTAATGAAGGACTCACATGCGTAGTATAGTCATTTCCTGAATGTAGCTGAGATAATCTTCTGTATGAACTCACAAGAACACTGTGAACATTTTGATTAAGGTTCTTCCTTAAAGAGTTCACAACACAATAATACTTACATAACTTTCTTATAAGTTGTATGTAAACATTTATAAATGCCTACAACTATGAGCAGTGTAGATACACACAGGCAGTGTAATACTTGTAGTTAATGTTTGTTTAAGAAGTAACAGCAATGTGTCATACAGGATGTTTGTAGAGGGAACACAGCTTCATAAATTGCATAAAGACTCCAACAACATGAAAAAATATGAAATAACATGGAATGGTAGTCAAGTTGATTGGCTGCATGGATAGATGCATAGGTATATGAATAAACAGGAAATAAGAAATTTCTCTAAATGACACAGAAGTACATGATCTATCCTATCACTGATGCTTCCTAGCTTACTGAAAGTGCCCAGTATGTGGCTGTTGAGTGAAAGAAAAAGTGCAGATATACACTTTATAGATCTTAGTAGACTTTTAAGTGATTTTCCTCCCTGTTTTCTTTAATAAAGTTAAATAACTGCCTTTGAATTACTAATGAAACATTATATTGTGCTTCCTACTTACAGAGGCTTGAGACAGATCTCGCTTACTGGATGGACCATGCCAAAGCTAACGATCAGGGTCGGCAGCATCACTACGATGAGAGCGCTGCAATGGGACCGCGGGATGCCAGCGCCTTCAGACATGGAGCCAATGTCAACTATGATTATTATTAATCATAATCTCCTGATTAATAAATGAGTAGTTCTCTTTATATTTTTTTGTCTTCTTAATAGGCACAGCGAATAAATCTATGCCTTCTTCTATAGGTCATTGTCTAGTGATGCACATTACAATTGTGTCCATTTTGATAGTGGGACTTTTTTAAATCAATTTTTTTTTAAAAAGTAAATACTAAAGTTTTAATAAAGAAATTGCATCCACAATTGTGATTTGTGTTAACAAAAAACAACTGAAAAGATAATCTGACAATTTTAATACACAATTTGAACCCAATGTTGAGTTGCCCTTAAAAAATGGAGCTATTTGCTAGCAATTAACATAGAAAAGCAGAAAAAGAAACACACATACAATAAAACTTCAGATTTCATGCAGCAGGCTGAACTACATCACCAAATGAACACCTTGTATTAACCAACAATGGTTGAACTTCAAGACATGCATTTTAAAATACAAGTTAAATATTCTAAAATTAAAGAGTATATCAGAGGGTGGACAATAAATAAGTTCTTTAATTCTTTTTAATTTAATTTTTCCTTGTTTAAATGCCAATAGTGGTTAAAATGTAATAAATCATAAAACATACAGTACAATCCTGAGCAACAGTTACCTTGAAATAAGGACACATTTTTGAAATTACAATACTGTAAATTAATGTGTATTCTCAATATAAATACGAGTCGCATATAGTGGTTTACCCCTAATGATGATAAAGATACGGCACCCTTTTCTTTAAAATTGGGTCCCTTTTTGTTTATTCAGCTTAACAGGATGAAGGCAGAGCCAGCAGGTAGAGTTGCCAGCAGGGTTTCACATGTTCTCTTCATGTCTGTGTTGGTTTCCTCCAGGTTCTCTGGTTTCCTTCCACCTCCCAAAAACATGCCAGTAAGTGGACTGGGGACTGTAAGTTGCCCCTAGGTGTGAATGAGTGTGTGCCCTGCAAAGGACTGGCATTCAAAGGACTCCCACTGTTCTTGGGATTGGTTCACTATGACCATGACCTGAATAAAGTGGTTACTAAAGAAAAATGAATGAATTAATGATTTCAGGAACTCTTGGAAATGGCCCATTATGGACCACAGTGTCTGTCTCAGTGCCTTTTCTAATTTTGTTAATGTAAATATTGTTATGTCCCAGGGCTATATGATGAAGTGTTAGAAGTAATCAGATCAGGTGCAGACTGTACAAGTGCAATGCTTTTAGCTCCCTGAGTCGCAAGGAGTGTTAGAATGCTTCCACCAAACCCTTAAATCTATGCTCTGTGCCTTCTATGTAGAGACCAGGAAAGATTGGGAAGATGGCTTGCGTTTGCTCATGTTTGCTGTGAGAGAATCCCTGGGATTTAGTCCCGCAGAACTGGTGTTTGCACAGACAGTGCAAAGACCCTTGAAGATGTTAAAGGAACAGTTAATAGGTAAAAGTAACACATCTATTTGTGTTTTGGACTATGTCAGTTCGTATCGCGAGCGTCTTCACAAAGCCTGTGAACTTGCAAAAACTAATCTCGCCATGGCACAGTCTAAGATGAAAACTTACACCAATCAGCTATAACATTAAAACTACCTGCTTGATATTGTGTAGGCCCCCCTTGTGCTGCCAAACGGCTCTGACCCGTCAAGGCATGGACTCCACAAGACCTCTGAAGGTGCGCTGTGCTGTCTGGGACCCCGACGTAAGCAGCAGACCCTTTAAGTCCTGTAAGTTGTGAGGTGGGGTCTCCATGGATTGGACTTGTTTGTCCAGCACATCATGGATCAGATTGATCGAGAATTTGGAGGTCAAGTCAACACCTTGAACTCTTTGGCATGTTCCTCAAACCATTCCTGAACAATTTTTGCAGTGTGGCAGGGCACATTATCCTGCTGAAAGAGGCCACTGCCATTAGGGAATACCGTTGCCATGAAGGGGTGTACTTGGTCTGCAGCAATGTTTTGGTAGGTAGTACGTCTCAAAGTAACATCCGCATGAATGCCAGGACCCAAGGTTTCCCCAGCAGAATGTTGCCCAGAGCAGCACACTGCCTCTGCCTGCATGCCTTCTTACCATAGTGCATCCTGGTGCCATCTCTTCCCCAGGTAAGCGATGCACACACACCCAGCCGTCCACATGATGTAAAAGAAAACGTGATTCAGCAGACCAGGCCACCTTCTTCCATGGCTCCATGGTCCAATTCTGATGCTCACGTGCCCATTGTAGGCGCTTTTGGCGGTGGACAGCAGTCAGCATGGGAGCTCTGACCGGTATGCGCCTACGCAGCCCCATACGCAGCAAGCTGCGATGCACTGTGTGTTCTGACACCTTTCTATCATAGCCAGCATTAACTTTTTCAGCAATTTGTGCTACAGTATCTCTTCTGTGGGATCGGAACAGACAGGCTAGCCTTCACTCCCCACGCACATCAGTATGCCTTGGACACCCATGACCCTGTCTCCGGGTCACCGGTTGTCCTTCCTTGCACCACTTTTGGTAGGTACTATCCACTGCATACTGGGAACACCCCACAAGACCTGCCATTTTAGAGATGCTCTGACCCAGTCGTCTTGCCATCACATTTTTTCCTGCTTCCAACACATCAACTTCAAGAACTGACTGTTTACTTGCTGCCTAACATATCCCACCCTTGACAGGTGCCATTGTAATGAGAATCAATGTTATTCACTTCACCTCTCAGTAGTTTTAATCTTATGGCTGATCGGTGTATTTTATATATGTGCTGAGTTCTTACTAAGGAGTTCTTCCTAAGCTTTCAAAATAAAATTAAAATCAACAAGTTCTTACCTCACTCCCTCTCTAACCAAAAACAGGAGAAAACAGAGACATGAACAAAAATGGCATCCACCTCCCTACAGCTTCCAAGAAAGAAACACATACAATTTAAGACTATAGTTTTGTTATTAAAACATAGATCAGATACAGGCTGGTGTTAGCCACTTTAGTGAACAACAACTGCTACACTAGCTGAAGCAACAACGGCCTAACCTTCAAAGACAGTAGCACACAAGCTAAAGTTCTGGGGCAGGAGAAGACAAAGTCCAACCAGCCTGGAGACAAAAGGCCTCTCTTAACTGGGTTTCTTCTCCAACTTTATCCACAGGCTCCACCTCCAGCAGCCAATCAGAGCAGTCCTGCAGTTAATGGCAAGCAGAGTCAGCTGGTGTCCATTAAGCTTTGGCTGGATAGAGAGAGAAACTCCATATGTTTATACATATTGGCTGGATGAGAAGAAGAAACCTTTATGATTTGTAACAAGTACTTTGAAGGTCTAAATAGAAATGTAAGGAATGTACACTTTCTGAATGTACATTTTTCTTGGAAATGTAATTAAGAGTACAAATACTCAATATAAAATAATACTCAAGTAAAGTATAAATACACCGAAATAATCCTTAAGTATAGAAACAAAGTACAACTACTCAGGTACTTTCCCCTGCCAGTTTCCCTATATTAACAATAGTGTTGTAGCTTCTGATTTATTTCGTATTCCAATTTGGTCATTTCTGTTTGTGTGGTTTTTAAATCAGCTCTGAGTTTATGCTGCCGTCTTTACTATACTTGTCGTCATGTGCATTTGATCTGACTAAACCCTGGGAGAGTGACCTTGCCCTTTGTTTTAAGTTCATCCAAAGAGACAGTGCTCATTCTTCTGATGAGGAGCTTCTCATAAAACAGTGGGTGATATGCTCCCAATGTGCAGGCAAAGTCATGGTACTGTTCGTAGTAGTGGCACAGAGTCGTGTGTCTTTTGGACGGGATGAACTCGTAGACATCAAGATTCTTGCAAATGCTCATCATCAGAATGATGCCTGAAACAAAACAAAATGAAAAAAGCGTCATTATTTTATATGTAAAGGAACAATGCCAGCGCTGTTGGGAGCATCGTATTTTCCTAATCCAAAGAAAGAGGAATTCTCATTTTGTTTATTGTGACTGCCATCTGCTTACAGATTTACACACACACATATACACATGCTTAGTCAAGAAAAGAAATGGAATCACATACATGCCTATCAAATAGGATTGTACCCATGACCCTGGAGCTGTGAGGCAACAACGCATGACATGTGCAATCTCAGCGAAGGCAAATGCAGCTTCATTGCTAATTGGCCAGCAATAATAATGTTGGCAATTACATTTTTGATTATTGTTAATGCATATAATTAATATTCCACTTTTTTTTATAGCTTTAGACAAGTTGAGATATTTGTTCAGTTGCTGATTGTAGACAGCCCCCAAAAAGTAACTGGTGTCAATTAATCACATGAAGAAAGCACAGGTGTAACAATTGGATGATTTGCATTAATGCATCGATTTAAAAAGGCAAATAATTTTGTATCGTGCGGAAGCCTGAGGTTTATACCTCTAGAAGAAAGTTGCATGAAGGGATTTTGAGTTGAATATTCTTATTACATGGCAAGAGTGTGTAGATCTTGGATATTTGAACTTTTAATATATTGATGTGTACATCTAGAAATTACACTTTTGTAACATCATTAATACTGATATAGCAATGGTATACCATTATTTCAAACTCACCAATATTGCTATCAGCTTATTCTGATGAGGTCATCCAAAAGTTCATTGAGGTGCTGTAAAAGTCTTTAAAAGTCTTTGTATCACCTGTGCAAACAGTTTTTTATAAATTCTGTGTGGATGTTAGTCTAACCTATAAACCCAGACGAGGGTGGATTGGGATGGACGTTCTCTTCTGTGTTGCTCTGAAGAATGTCCCACAGGTTCCAGAGGAAGCCTGGGTGCAGGATGTAGAAGTGCTGTGATGGAGATCTCTTCCTATGTTCAATATATGCTGTGAACAGGTCATGATCTGGGCTCTTATACCACTGCAAAAGACCCAAGAGACATGGGTAGTGATAATGGATCTGGAATCTTATGCAAATATTTCTAATGAAATATTTCTAAAATATTTCTAATGAATTAGAAATAAAGGTACATGACATAAATCTTGGACTAAGCTGGACTTGCCAGGCAAAAGATTGGCTGTTTTCCTGACATACTGATCAACATAGGTAAGCTATTGAACTTTTGGCTACTTTTGGTTATTACTCACCTTTTCGAGGTTGCCAGAATATGGACCAGGGTCCCATGCCACAAGTGTAATATTCTTATAGAGATGACTGTCTGCAAACCTATGCTGTGGATCAGCCATAATCTGTTCACAGATGGAGATAATATGTCTTCTTAATTACATTCCATCCCTGTCCTCTCTGCTAGAGAGCAAGTGCATGTGTATATGAGAGAGACAGGTGGGTTTGGACCGAGATCTACCTGTGAGTTGATGACACGGATGGTGGTCTTGCTGCCCACATCATTCTCATAACCCTCAGTTGGAGCAGCGTTGAAACGAAGCACGGCATCGTGAGAATCTATTGACACAATAACAATATTCATTCATTCATCTTTAGTAACCTAGTTATCATGGTCAGGATTGCGGAGCTTATCACGGGAACACTGGGCGTGAGGTGGGAATGCACCGTGGATGAACTGCATTCCACATTTTTACCACTGCCAATCCACCTACTGGCATGGAGGTGGGAGGAAACCAGGAAAACTCGAATAAACTGGTGTCTCCCCAATAAAAAAAAATATGGCAAATCAAATTCATATACAGTGGATATAAAAAAGTCTACACTCCCCATTAAAATTGCAGGTTTTTGTTACACTAGCCAGGTTATTGTATGTTTTTTCCTGTTTTTTGTTTCTATGTTTCTACTTGTTTTTCACTTGAATTTTGTTGGTAAATGATCTGACATAATTTATCTTGGTTTTATCGCAAAAACCTGCAATTTTAATGGGGAGTGTAGACTTGTTTTTTTTCACTGTACAATATCAGGACCTAACCATATAATTGAATTTTGATGTAATTTAACGTTCCACTGACATATAAAGGACAGATGATGTTTGTTTAAATAATAATGGGTGGTAAAACGAGGCTGTGTAATAGCCCCAGTCATATTTGTGTTCCTTGCTGCTGTTGCTGCTATTACACTCCTGAAGATGGTATCTAGCTTCAGCTGTTCAGTATCTGGCAATCTCTCACACAATGCAACATCATTATTATTTACAAACGACCATATGCAGGTGACTGTGCCCTTCTCAGAATTTTTGACTCCTTAAACTTGGTAACAATCCTGTTAAAAAATTTTTAGTAAACCATATATAATATACAATTGACTGACATGTATACAGTTTTGTTAGACAAAGATATTAATCGAATTCATGCATAGTATCGAGGGTCACGACAGTGGGGCAATGGCAGCTCAGTGGTTAAGGCTTTGGGTTACACCAAGCTGCTCAATTATATCTTGGCTCAGTTGTAAGTTGCTTTAGATAACAACATTAGCCAAATGATTAACAATCTAAATGTAGGCATAACTTGATATGTCCTTCTATGACTACTAGATGGCAGCAAAGGCTACATCACCTCACTCAGAGGTGAGGCATGTAAGAAGAGCATGTGAATATAGAAAACATAAGCAGAGATCTTGGACATTTTTTAAATGTACAGTAGATAGCCAAAGATCAAAACAATGGTGCTGATATAATGTAGGTTGATATAACTGAAAACTGGCAATTCAGTATAACTCAAAGTTTCCACAAATGGACCTACCACATGTAGATAACAGCTTCCCTATTATGATCATTCTGTGTATAGTGTGTGAAGTGTGAACTGTTTCTGAGTGGAAGGGAGTAAATTAGCAAGTGTCCTATTTAAGCAAGCAAACACTACTAAAGAACTTCTAGTATTGCACCATACTGTCTGTCTGTTAGTAACTTTCAGCCATAATGTTCATGCTGCAACACATTCAGCAATTAATCATTGAGAAACAGCAATATTCAACAGGTGAGCAAATTAAACATGAATAATTGCCAGAAGTGTCCAAAAGCCTGATTCCGCTACAAAGAACAGTTACTGTCAAACTAAATCTTTAAAAAGGATTACATAATTTTTCACTACTATACTTTAGTACTTTATATTTAGTATTATGTACTTTTTTTTACATTTACTGTATATACTGGTGGTGATGATAATGAACAATGCATAGAGGACCTTACTATTAAGTATATCAGATATTGGTCAATAAGAAACAATGATATACCTAATCATTATCACAATATATTATTAATATTTTAATGTTATTTAACATTAATGTTGTTAGAATGATATACATGTGACCACTTGAATGAAATATGGCTTCACTAAATTTTGAAAACATGAAGCATGTGACATACAGGGTATTAATACATTTTTAAATTGCACATGAGGTTTTCTCAAAATGGTTTGGTTGAGTTTTAAATGATGTATAAAGTATGTGTAATACAACTGCATAAATATTAGTATTAGTTTTTCATAACTGAAATAAAATTATCCTTTTGGCCCTCTAGTATGTTTTTTTGGTTTACAGTAGACTTTATAGGAAACAAATCTCAACCAATAGGACTTCATTTAACAGCAAAATGCCAAGCACTTATCTACGCAATCTTTCAAACTTGTTTACATCCTAAACCCAGCCACTCACCAATCTCTCTACCCAGGGATGAGTTGAGAATGGCACCAGCCGAGGAAACCACAGCACATGTCCTGTAGGGGCCACTAATGGCCTCCTCCAGAGGTTGACGAGGCACCAGCTTCTGCCATCCCAGGCTCGCGAAGGGCTCCTCCGACCCAGTCAGTGTCCTGAGCAGTTTGTGCTGCTTCAGCTGGCAGAGGAGGTTCTTCTTGTCCCTCTGCTTCTTCCAGTATCCTGTGTAGGTCACCCTGTACAGGTTGATAGCAGTATAGTCCTTCTTGGCTTTCCGAAGATCTGAACTCAGCATGTCAGAAGATGCCCAGCCCATCCATAGTCCTCTAACAACTTTATCCACCCAGGACTCATCTAAACTCGAATTCTGCTGCATTACAGGAGGTATGATAGCTCTGCTACGACGACGATCCTTCTGCTTCGGCTGTTCAGTGCTGGCCTTGTTTTCCACACGGGGGGCATCGATGGGCCTCTTGTTGCCCAGGGCGGAAGTTGAGACTACAGAAGCACGGAAGAAGATCAAGTTGGAATCTGTGCTCTGAAAGAAGAAAATAAAGGAGAGCAGCGCCCAGGCTACTACACCCACTAAAAACAGCTTCTGATGCTTCTTCTTCTTCATCATGTACTGCCAAGCTAGGCTGGCCTCAGGGTTCAAATCTGAGATGGGGAAAAGAGAGGATGTGATAGTTTATGGTCATAAAACAGGTTCTTATTTGGTGAGATTTGCCTCTTTTGCAGTTTTGGATGAATGACACCCAAACTGTTTATGAAAATGCGTCCAATCTTGTTGCAGATGTGGCTTTCATGTATAAAATATCCTCAACTCTACGCATGCCTCAAATGATAATGATTTTTTTTCTTCCTGCATAGATATATACGTTTTTCCCCATTATGTAATGTTTGGATTTCTGGATTTGCACTCCAAATCTGTGCAGAAGTTAAAAACAAATCAGGCAACCCTTCTTCTCTGTCTGAAGTTCCACATCTAGCCTATTGTCAAGCTACAGATTGTATGCAGATTTGTCCAGTATTTCATTGGCATTGTACCTCTTTCTAGTGGTGTATTCTTTCACAATACACAGTGTAGGGAAATGAGTAAACCGACACTGCTGTTTTTGTTATTATAAGTTTCCATTGCATATATCCACTCCACATTTAGACAAAGACTTTGTACTTAAATAAATATGAACAAAAAAGTATAGATAGATAGATAGATAGATAGATAGATAGATAGATAGATAGACTTTATTGATCCCATGAGGGAAATTCTTGTGTTACAGCAGCATGGTCAGTAGCAAGATACAACACGTACACACACAAAATATAAAATACAATAAGTTAAATTAAATGTAGTAGTGCAGATATGGAACATAGTTGTAGATTTAACCAGATTTAAATCAGTATTTACATAAGTACACTTGTGAAAACTGGCAGTGAATAATGAATATGAAGAACCGTGAGAATGTAGAATATAATGACAGCTTTCTAAATGATAGCTTACTTGTAGTGTAATGTGAAAGTGTTATCATCTGTCACACACAGGTGAGCTGTTGTACAATGTTACTGCGAATGGTAAGAAAGAACTCCTGTAACTCCTGTATTCATAAGCACAAATCATTAAAAAATATATATTTTTTAAAAAACAAAATTAATAGGGAAAAAAGTAATTGCACACCACAATTTAACAACGTTGTTACTTTGTTGCAAATTACAGCTTCAAGATATCTACAGTAAGAAGTAATCAGGTTTTCTGCAGCACTGTGGTTCAGCTTTGGCACATTCCTCTTGGCACATCGTCTTAAATTCACCAACGCTACAAGATCCCACTGATGGGCTCTCAATTTCAAAATACTTCATACATTTTCAGTGGGATTCAAGTCTGGATTGTTGGCTGTATGTTGGGGTTGTTGTCTTGTTGAAACGTCCATGTTCTCCCCAGATTCAGTTTCTTGGCTGATTAGTTTAATATGTCCAGGTTCATTGCTTGAAAAGAAGCAGCCCCATATCATGATGCTCCCACCTCTGTATGAGCATGGTGTTCACTGTGGGTATGCACGGCCCTTCTTTTCCCCAACATGACGAACTGAATTACTGCCAAATAACCAAATCTGACCAGACTATATTGTTCCAAAAGAGTTCTGCTTTGTCTAAATGCTTTTAGACACACATCTCTGTGGTTCTTTTTTTTTTAGCAGACACTCAGACACTCAGTAAAGATCAGTAAAGCCACTTCCTTTGGCAGAAACCATAGCTTGGCAATATCATGCTGTTTGTAGCCAGCTAAGAGCATGTCTGTTTTTGTTTAATGAATTTTCACCCACTCTTCCTTGCATATCACTTCTAGCTCTGAGATATTCTTGTGTCGTCTTGCATGCACAGCATGTGTAAGATCTACCCGCAGGTCTTCAGTGATGTTCAAGTCAGGGGAATGCGAGGGCCATTCCAAAAGCTTCTGCTTGCGTTTCGTTGAATAGTTCATAGTTGATTTCGAGGTATGTTTTGGATCATTGTCGTGTTGCAGAAGCCAATCTCTTTTTAGCTACAGTTTCTTAACTGACTGCGTCAAATTTGCTTCCAGAATTTGCTGATATTTACTGGAATCCATTCTTCCATCTATCTGTGCAATGTTTCCTGTACCAATGGCTATCACACCACCCCAACGCAAATCTACCCCCATGCTTAATGGTTGATAAAAAAAGCACTCTTGTAGGTGGGGTATAAACAGCTCTCTCTCGCTAGGAGCTGCCACTTTCAGAAGCCGCATTGAATGACGTTGCTCAGCAACCAGTGTAAACTTTTCTATAATAAAGAGTATACCAAATAAACAGACGCCACTTTGTGCCCTTTCCCCTGCAACTTGTACACTATTATCAGATGATATCATCACATGAAATGTATTTTAGTTTCTGTTAACAGTTGAATGTGCTGCCAGAGTGGAGATCAGACTCATTCAAAAGCTGAAGAACAGAACTGCAGTTCACTGAAGAACCCAAAAAACAAAGTCATTTTCAACTGTAATAAAAACACTGAAAATTATGGCTGTGTACTGTACACAATATCTTTAATCATAGGAATTAGAGTAGACCTAGTTTTTAATATTTAATAAAAATCTCATGAGGCAGTGGGACATTTCTTCTGGGAAAATCCTAACTTGAATAAAATTATTTTAAATGTCACTGCGGCCAAAGCTTAACCTGACAGACGCTTATAATGTGTCTGCACATTTTCTCAGTTCCTGTTGTAGCCTATGTTCAACTCTACTTCTGTTATTGCACAACTAGTTTATGTAGAACAATGTTATAATGTTGTTGAAAGGCAGGGAAACCTTTTTTTTTTGCTTATGTTGTGTCGGTATTGATTGGGAGAGCTGCTCAAAATGAGTGAATAATTTTTTTATATAGGCTGGCTGTGTGGCTATAGCACTGTGGATAACATCTATTTGGATACATCTGGTATTTCACTGAAATGTGAAAAAAAGCACTTGCAAAACACAGCAGTATAAACAGTTATTTTTCCTTTTGTGATATATCCAGCTGCTAGATTTAGTTGATATGTAATATTAGGCACTACTCACTGTATCCTGTGACAGCCCTTTTGCTGGGTTCATATTAAACCTGGGTAATATGGTACCCAGGTTTTCTGAAGGTAGGCTTTCTGCTCTGGCAAAAGAACAAACCTCTTGCATGATGGCTTTTAAACTACTTGGCCATTTATTGCAATCACCAGCCTGTTTTTTTTACCCTATTTTTTAAGTGCATCAAATATAAGGTAGCTTAGATAGCTTGCTCCAGTGGTTCTGTGCACTTTAAAAAATAATTAAAAAAAAAAAAAAGTAAGTTGGCAAGGGGTGCCCACCTTTGCATACAGTTATGTATGTATGTATGTATTTTTGTATTTATCTATTTTCCATACCGCTTATCCTACACAGGGTCATGGGGTAGCCTGGAGCCTATCCCAGGGAAGGCGGGGGACACCCTGGATGAGGTGCCAACCCATCACAGGGCACAATCGCACACATATTCACACAATACGGACAATTTTCCAACTACCAATCAGCCTACAATGCATGTCTTTGGACTGGGGGAGGAAACCAGAGTACCCAGAGGAAAACCCCAAAGCATGGGAAGAACACGCAAACTCCACACACACAGGGCAGAGGCGGGATTCGAACCCCCAATCCCTTGTTTGTGAGGCAAACGTAATAATCTCTTTTTTTTTTTAACATACAGTATCTTTGCTAATACTTTTTAGCTCATTTTTATAAGAACAAAGACAAAAGACATCATGTGTGTAAATCTGAAGTGGATATACAGTGTGCACTGGAATGATATTAAATAACAAAACAAATGTGTCAAAATATGTATTTCCCCTTGCTGTACACAATATAATTAATATACTACAGTAGTAGTGGTTTTTTTTTGCCTGTCTCTGACTAACTTTTCTTTCTTTTTTAATATATATATATATATATATATATATATATATATATATATATATATATATATATATATTATGCTTGTGACCATAATCCTTTCCTAACTCATCTAAACAAAATTGCCTTGAGAAAAACAGAGCTCAATGAAACAAATAACACAAAATAACAGGATAATTGGCTTTTTTTTAGTACAGAATGTAAAGAATAGAGAATGGATAGGGATTTTTTTTTGTTTTTTATTTGTTGTCTATAGTATTTAGTCTTTCTCTGAGTTAAAACCAGCCTATGGGAGTGTAGTCTTTTGAAATAGTTACTGTTTAAGACAGCTGTACACGGTTGTGAAGGCAGCCTCTGAGATGTTAATGATACAGAAGCTTTCAGCTAGTTTATGGTGATTCACCTTGGTAAACTATTTAATAAGGAAGTATGAGGTTTTGAATGCATCCCATGACTTTGTCCGAGTTTATTTACCTTTGGTGGAGTAGAGGTTAGTGTTTAATACAGTGAGGTAACCCGGGTGTTTAAGGTAATCTGAGGTAATCTGAGGTAATCTGTGCGTGTGCTCATAAACCGGGCAAAAAGTCTTCAGCAAAGCACCGCCCCTCTTTCCCTGAACAAATGCCAGATGCTAAAGCATGGTACGCTTTATGTATGAAAAGGCTGCTCTAGAAAATGAATATTAAATGAAATATGAATTTAACAGAATGATATTGCAGTTGTCGCTGTATTTAGGAAAAGTCACACTGACCTGTTCTCACGCCTCTTACGCCGTTACAGGGCTTTACTTTCATTCTTTCTTCGGTCAGCTTCTCTTGTGAGTTTTTGACACTATTAGTGTGGGTGGGTGGGTCTTATGCGGACACACTGAGCGTCTATTTGTCAATAGGAATTAGAATGACGCAGGGCTCCACCTATGGCCAGCCAATGATGGGCAGCCCAGGTACAGTTAAGGTGTGTTATTACACCGAGAACACTTCTTCCAGATCATGACTGGTTAAACCGCTTTCAAGTGTGTGTGTGTGTGTGTGTGTGTGTGTTTTGCAGCTCCTTGACCACCGAAGGCTCTATGAGTTTAGATATGGGCTCAAAGACACACTCACCTCACCCAGTGGTGGTAGCCACACAGACCCTCCAAATGATGTTTGAGTGTTAAATGTGGGTTAAGTGTTGATCACTCGCTGATGTCGAGACGTGATAATGCCATGGCATCATCCATCCATCCATTTTCTGTACCGCTTATTCTACACAGGGTCACGGGGAGCCTGGAGCCTATCCCAGGGGACACTCGGGGCACAAGGCGGGGAACACCCTGGATGGGGTACCAACCCTTTGAAGGGCACCATCACACACACATATCTACGGACAATTTAGATATGCCAATTAGCCTACAATGTATGTCTTTGGACTGGGGGAGGAAACCCCCGAAGCACAGGGAGAACATGCAAACTCCGCGCACACAGGGCAGAGGCAGGAATTTAACCCCCAGCCTCGGAGGTGCAAGACAATTAGATTGGATACATTTCTCTGTAAATTGGCAGACATCTGAATTCATTCTGTTGCTACCATCATGCATTACATCATTAGTAAAGATTAGTTCCAGAAGCAGCTATGCCAAGCCATGACACTACCTCCACCATGCTTGACCAGTAAGCCTATTTGTTTTGGATCATGAGCAGAACCTTTCTTTCTCCACACCTTGGCCTTTCCATCAATTTGGTAGAGGTGAATCTTGGTTCCAGAACTTTTGTGGCTCATCTCTGTATTTCTTCCGATCTAGCCTTCCGGACACTGTATATCACCCTACGTTCATAAATAGGCCACTTCATCTCAGTGCTTATTATACTGTATCTGTAACAACAACTCACAACTCAGTTGTGGCTACTAAAGGCCAGTTCACAACAAAAGATTTTATGAAGGGTCTTTAAGTCACATAAGCTTCTATTTTAACTGTGCTTAAGCACAGTCTTCTATTTTGCTCCTTAAAAAAACACATACCCATCAGTGAGATGCACCCTAAAAACACATACCCATTAGTTTTTACGCATACATAAGTAAAGCTAAACTACACTATATGGCCAAAAGTATGTGGACACCTGACCTATCACACCCATATGTGCTTGTTGAAGATCCCATTCCAGATTTTGGTGTTTATGTAGGCCCACTCTCAAAAGATGATCTTGACATCACTGAAAGATCCAAAAAGAAATTGCAAAATTGTGATTGTTTATTCTAGATAACCCTCTTGAGCCCAAGGCTTTAGTTCTCCTGCAATATGTAAAAAAATAGACTTGGCAGAGATTACATTATAAAAAGCAAAATTTTCAACCTATTGAGAAACGTGTTTGCTGGCAATGACTACAATGCATAACTAAAACATAGAGGCCCATGAGCACTCAGTTCCACTGATAAAAACACAATGTGTATGTTGTTCTTCTTTCGGCTGCTCTTGTTAGGGGTCGCCACAGCCGATCATTGGTCTGCATATTTGATTTGGCACAGTTTTTATGCCAGATGCCCTTTCTGACACAAACCTCCCCAATTTTATCCGGGCTTGGGACCAGCACTCGGAGTGCGCTACTGTGCGTAACTCCAGTGGCTAGGGTCGGTTCCCTGGCTGGGAATCGAACCTAGACCATAGCAGTGAGAGCGCCGAGGCCTAACACCTAATCCTCCAGGGACCCAAAAACACAAATATATATTTGGCATACTATATATATATATGTTTGGTGTTTATTGTGTTCATTGAATTACTATTAAATTCTATTCTATTAAATATTATTAATATATATATATATATATATATATATATATATATATATATATATATATATATATATATATGGCATAATATTTTTATTATGTAGAATATAGCCTGGATCTTTGGAGACTGTGTCCAAGTCTCCATGTTTACTACATTACCACTGAAATATTGACAAAAAAAACTATTTTTTGTAAATTCTGTCAGTTCGTGGGTAAATTTTTATAAAGTTAGTAGGTGAAATGTTTTCTATATTCAAATCTATTCTATTGTACTCAAACTCAAACTCAAAATTAATTTTATTATGTTATCAGTTTTGCGCCACGTTAGCTCCTGTTTCACTGGTCAGGAAGATACCAAAAATATACAACAAATCAATTTTGCACCTTGTTTTTGAGTGCACTATGATCACAAAAATAGTGTGCTGTCAGATTACATTATTGCAATACAGTATATTATCATGGAAAACAGGTCACAATGCTTTGTTTTTGTTAAACTGGCTCCTTACCCCCAGGGCCATACCAGAATCAAAATTTTAGTGAGGTCCACAGAAATGTCACCCACTTCATATAACACAATATCAAATGTATACTTGCTCATTTCTACTCTTATGTCATCACTCAGGTCAGCCTTTTCACTGAGGTAAAAAAGAGCCACAAGAGGTTTGGACTATGTCTGTATTGTGTAAATAAGGGACATCTTTGAGCCATTTCTGTGGTGTTCAAGCTTGAATTATTTAACAGCTGGAACTTGAGCAGCTGGTAACTTCAAGGATGAAGCAATGGCTAAATTGTTGAATATTTCCTTTGTCCCTCTCACAGGCTCCCTAAATATCAAGGATCCCTAAATGTCATCTTGCACACTGAAACTCTCTCATTCATGATAACCAAATCTCTCCAAACTCTGTTATTCTAGACTCACCCTGGCTGACTAATAATGCACTACGAATTTCCTGGCAGGAAGGTGAGCTAATATGCTGGATTTCTCAATGTTTCAAAAACTGTCTCTCTCGGCCCTGTCATTTAACACAGCTGATCTACCAAGAGGTAAAGATCCCAGACCCTCATCTTGACCTGGCTGATGTGTTAAGCAAACTGAAAGCTCCAAAACTGACTCCACATCATTACTGGGATTGCGCCGGCGACCTCCTGGCAGTTTCTGAGCCCCTAGAGGTCCTTCCTGAGACAAAGGCTATAGAGGTTACAAGGTTACATTCAGCCATCCACCTTACCTGCTGCAGACAGATTCTTCTTTGTGGAGAAAAAAACGATGGAGGCGATAGATTACTGGTGCCTGAATGCTATCATGATATCCTCTCCTTATCAGATTGTGCCTTCTCAAGAAAACTAGCACAAGCTGAACATAACTATGATGTGGGCAACTGTGAACTACTCACCATTAAAGCTACACTAGGGCAATGGCTGTATTGGCTTGAGGGAGCAGAACACCCATTCCCTATCCTCACTTACCACCAAAACCTAGAATGCATCAAGTTGGCAAAATGACTAAATCCATCTAAAGCCAGTTGGGCCCTCTTTTTCACAAGACTTAATTTTACCATCACATATAGACCTGGATCAAAACATAACTAAGGCACTGTCATGAATTTATAAAAGTCCTCAAGCTAATCAATTCCCTGAAACCATCCTGCCTCAGTTCTGTATTGCAGTACTTGTCAACTGGAAAAGCACAAATGACATTCTAAGAGCACAACAAGAGCATTGGATTCCACCTGAATGCCCCCCTAGGAAGACATCTGCACCTCAGAACATGCCAGAGAACGTCCTCCAGTGGGTTCACACCTCGCTCAGTGCTGGACACCCAGGTATTCAGAGAACCAAAAGGTTAGTGGAGGAGAAATTTTGGTGGAGAAGTTTAACCTCTGATGTTAAACAGTTTGTCAAAGCCTGTTCAGTGTGTGATCTTGTACCTCATGACAGTTGCCAGCAGGTCTCTTCAAGCCACTGCCCATCCCACAACAACCCCGGTTGCACATTGCCCTTGACTTCGTTACTGATCTCCCTACATCGCAACATCGCAACACTACAATTCTCACAATAATTGATAATTTTTCTAAAGCCTGTTGTCTGGTGCCTTTACAATTTCAAACCTTACCTAAGCTCCTAACAGCCAGGGAAACCACTGAGTTAATATTTAAGGAGGTGTTCAGGTGCTGCAGCCTTCCTGAGGATTTAATAACCAATAGAGGGGTAAAATTCACCTCATGACTCTGGCATACACATTGTCTCAACTTTAATATCAATCAGGTTATCATCCACAACCCTACAGCTAAACAAAATGCCTCAACCAGGAAATTGGGAGGTTTTTAACAGCCTACTATGTAAACACCCGGAATGAATGGGCAGTGTACGTAGTGTACTCCCTCAAGCATTCATTCAAGTCAAGTCAAGTCTTTATTACAATATGGCTTTATTGTCATTTCAACCGTATACAGGTAGTTAGTACACAGCGAAATGAAACAACTTTCCTCCAGGACCATCGTGCTTCATCAAACAACACAGAACTACAAGTGAATACACATTTCTACATAGAGTGCACATGCAAACGTGTGCAAAGAGCAAGACAATACAAAACTACGTAAACAGTACAATAACTACTAAAGCAGGACAATAGGCACAGTGAGAGACAGTGCAGCGCTGACCAGTACACAGTTCTAGTATGAAAGTGTCAGATATAACAGTAGTGCAAAAGAATAACAGTATGTAAAAATGTTGCACAGAATGTAAACATAACATAGTATGACACAGTATTCGGCAGATTTATAAGCTTATACTATATATGGACGTAGCAGTTATTGGGGTAGCAGCCAGGTAGACAGTACAGTAATGACAAGAAATTATGTACAATATTTTATAAATACAATAGTAGCAAAACAAAATCTAGGTAGTAAATACAGAAATGTGCAAAAATTGCAAACGGAGTGGGATGGTGTCCAGTTGAATATGAGTGTGTGTGTGTGTGTGTTGTCAGTCTAGTCTCTGAGTGTTGAGGAGTCTGATGGCTTGGGGGAGGAAACTGTTACACAGTCTGGCCACGAGGGCTCGAATGCTTCGGTAACTTTTGCCAGATGGCAGGAGGGGGAAGAGTTTGTGTGAGGGGTGCATGGGGTCATCCACAATGCTGGTGTCTTTGCGGATGCAGTGTGTGGTGTAAATGTCTATGAGGGACGGAAGGTCTCACTCCCTTCTAGTGATTGCTGGAGTATCAGCCACCCCTATTCCCCCGGTCTTTATCTTTATACTCTCTACCCGGCTGCTACTCCTTATGTTTACATTACAGCAACTTATTTTGTCAATCTTTTGAACTACTGTCATATGATTCGGCGCTGCACTGTAACTCACCTTGCCCATTGTCTTGTGTTGATAGTTTTGTACTGTCTTGTGCCTTCTGCACATGTTTGCACTGTGCAATTTACGTAAATATATGGAATGTCTCCTGTAGTTCTGTGTTTTGTTTTTATGGAGCACCTTGGTCCTGGAGGAACGTTGTTTCGTTTCACTGTGTACTAACTAGGTGTATATGGTTGAAATGACAATAAAGCCACTTGGCTTGACTTGACTTGATTGTTCTGCAGAACCTTCCAATGTCGTAGCCATCAAACAAATGGGTAAAGAGGAGTGAACAAACCTGGAAAGTCGGATACGCGTGACTGCAAAGATCCAGCATCAGACAAAAGTAACAAGCAGACCAACACTGCTGCCCTTACCCTCAGCTGCATCCAGGACAGATGGTCTGACTGAAAACACTTCCTCATTGGTCTTTTCAATTTCCTGCCCTCAACAATGAAAAGCACATGAACCATACACTTAACACAAAGCCTTGCTATTTGCTAGTTCATTCATGTGAGGTCTAAGCCATTGTTATAATTGATTCTTGTGTATGACCTTGCTTTACCTGTTTTTTTTTTTAACCATCTTGGATTAGTCTCTGATCAAGTTTGCTCTGATTTTCTGTGTACCTGCCATTATCTGTGCTATGATGATCATGACCATGATTTTGGATCTGTCTGTTGGACTGTATTTTTGCTGAGCCTATTTTGTGTATGACTCCGATATGTTCCCTGTTTATGGTTTTTGTATTTTGGATATTTGTGACATTAAATCTCGTGTGTATGGATCCTCGCCACCCTTCTGCGTGTCTTCTGTTACAGTTATACTTACAATCTTCCATAAACTGCTTTAACCCAGGTTAGACTATTTAAAGTTATTAAGTTAAATATTTCGGTTTACAGCTATCTCTCACTTTCTCTGTGTGTGGTTGTCCTGTTTTTGCTCTCTTGTGTCTGTAACAGGGTTAAAAAAAATAACCTTATTTGATATTTCTGAATTCCTCACAAAATTATTCATTTTTTGTTGGTATATTTATTACTAATTATATTAATTACACTGTATAACACAACTACAGCAACCTACAACAAGCAGCTGCCATTTATTTACTTATTTGTAATCGTTCTTTATTTTTACATGCACCCTTTTTGTCACCTCACGCTTTTCCATACCTCAGCATGTGTGTGTGTGTCTCAAATAAAAAGGAAATTTTGTGTGTATGTGCAGAATAAAAGTAGAGATACCAGCACTGATATTGTTAGTGTCAAAGCTCTATTCGGTGATTACTGAAAAAGCATACATTAAGAATGCTATGTAGCCTGCAGCTAACACAAGGTGCATCAGCTAGCATTACTGCATTTTAGAAACTGTCAATTATCACTCACATATATAAGTTGTTGCACAAGCACAACCATTTATATCATAGTTATATCAGATATGGAAAAGTCTGGTAGTGTAGCATACCGAGTCTGTGAGCAAACGTACTGTGTACAAAAATAAGCATCATTGCTGATTGAGAAGTATTTTGTATACAAGTTTTTACACATAGTAGGCTACATCACGTGTGTATTCTCAGGACGTCACTGTTTCTATACTGAGTTTGACAACTGGAGATTCTATTTGGGAAGTAAAAAAAAAAAAAAACACCACCAACAAAAAACCTTTCTAAAACTACAGATGACCTTGCTGTCCTCATAGCAATAGTTATAGCAATAAGATTAAGATAGCCCTAGGCAAGATTAAAAAGCAAATAAAAATATTTTGGCAAAATATAATTATGTTCTCTTAAAATAGAGATGTTGAATTATTATTGGCAGAAAAACTCAATTTTGGTCAAACCCAATTTTTCATCTTTTTTGTCTGTTTTTCAGAATTCACAGTAACATCTGGCAGGTTTGACCAGGCCACATGACCTGTACTCCAACTTGCTCTGAAAGGCCTTAAACTAGATCATGAGGCACAAAATTAGAGAAAAAAAGAAAGATAGCAATTGTCACTTACTGTCATGAATCATACCAGTGTGAATTTCCTTCTCGTTGCCTTTGAAGAATGGGACTCTTGTAAGGGCAAAACACATCTGCCTTTCCAATGACCTGAAACAAATGCACTACCTTTGCCCTGCACAAACACATAAGTAATACCTTAAAAGCATATCTCAATTTGCTTTCTGGCTACCTGCCCTGACAAACATGTTTCTGTTTGCTATTGCCAGTAGGCATTGACTAATTTAGTGGGAAAAAAATATATGAAGTAAAACATCAGGCCCATAGTATGCTTAATCTCTCCTCTTTTTATGTCTCTGTTACTGTAAGCAATGTGTTCAAGGTGCAATAGTGTTTATTGTACTATAGTTGCTACAGTACACACTTCTGCACATCAAATAGGTGTATAATGCCAGTTTTTTTATGTCTTGTCAGTTTATTGTTTATACATGCACATGTACATGCACAATGATAATGCACCCATTCAAACGATTTTGATTCTTAAGGCAACAATTTGATATTTAACAATACCACTGAATCTGCCATGATATTATATAATATGATTTGAATTTGTGAATGATAATGACATAGAAAAGGACTATTTAATGTGTCAGAGTCACAGACTAATCACCTTGCTAATCTATTTATATTTTACATTTATCAGTTTTAAAAATATGAATTATTTTTACGCACATTTCTTTTTTTAAACTGCCCTTTTTCCATAATAATCAATTTACTATCAATTATAATTTAAAACAGTTACTTTATGATTGGTGCAGTGATTCATTTCCCTTTGTTGCCTTTTAAACCAATGCATCAATCCAAATAGCCCAATCATTACACCCTTACACAAAACTGATTATTTATTTATGGATATTTATTATCTTCAGTAACTGCTTCATCCTGGAAGTCTATCCTGGGAACACTGGGCGCAAGTCGTGAATACAGCCTGGATGGGTTGCCAGTGCATTGCATGGGAATTACACTCAGTGGGTCCAATGAATAGCGAAACTTAGATGGTGAGCCTAATATTTCACTAGGATTATATTCATAAAATAATTCTGTACTTACAGTTATATGGCATTACACTGTAATGGGTCCTAAAAATCTTTGAGAAACTTGAGAACTTTTGAATAGCTAATCTACCTACTGGCATGCTTTTGGCAGGTAGAAGGAAACCAGATAACCCAGAGGATTCCCACAGGGAGAACAAACAAAACTCCACAAAGACAGTAACTGAAGCTCAGGACTGAACCCTGGACTCCAGCTGCACCGTGCTGACTGATTGTGATAAACTGTAAGATGTCAATCATTAATTCAGCTAAGATATGGGCATATAATCGGATGACATGTGAGGAGTTATATGTCTAGAAACACACACACTCCTCAAGGTTTATACACTTCCATTTACAGATTTCAAGAACATTACAAAAGGCAAAAGCTTTAAGTCACTGACATGGGAGCATTTATTTTCTGACTGAAAGACATCACTGCCTCTTTGCAGGACAGTACTTGGCAGAGTGACTTCCATTATGTTCTGTATTTTACTCCTTTTGGAACATTTTGTTATCTGTTTGTTTTGTGCCTTCAAGATCCTAATTCAGAGGTGTGTCACTTGCTGCATTCACATGCTGCTGCTTTACCTAAATATTTGTATGTGAATGCAGCTCTCCACACCTTGTTTCAATCTAGGTGTGAGTTCAGCTCTCACATTTAGTTGTAGCTCTTCTTGTGAAGCTCTCTTCAAGCCCCTGCACTTACATGGGCTTTTAAGTCATTTTAAATAATATAGGTTCATCAGAACAATAATCAGTTATATCGACAATATAAAGACTCACCAACCACTTTATTAGGAACATCTTTACACCTGCTTGTGCATGCAATTATCCAATCAGCCATTATGCCTTCATGTGGCAATGTATAATATCATGCATATAAAAGTCAATAGCAAATATCAGAATGGGGAAAAAATGGATGTTGGTCACTTTGACCATGACATGGATGTTGGTTCAATGCAGTCATAAATGAACTGTTTTTAATAATAATGCTGTGAAATACAATGGGATACAACAGACTGAAGGATCTGGCAGTGCTGCATCCAGACTGTGATACCTTAAAGTTCTCAGAGTATCTGGGAAAAAAAATCCCATTTATTCCTGCAAATCAGAGTGGTATAGTGTTCTTACGCCATCTAGAGGCAAGTGTAATGGTGTGTAAAATCTGACACAACAAGATATTGAAATATTATATATGAAATATATAACAAGAAATTGCAAATATTTGGGGGGAAATTTTGGAGTTAGCCAGAAAGGTCATAAAACACTCTTAGAGTATGTATGTATGTATGGATGTATGTATGTAAAGTGGGGTCCACATTGTAAATGTATGTAAAGTCTGAGACCACATTGAAAATCTGGGATTTTTTTTTTTTTTTCATTTAAAATTGCAAATAAACAGAAGGTTTATGCTTCTAGTTAATATTCAAGGTTCTGCACTATTTCTAGGTTCCAATTTAAATGTAAGAAATGTGATGATGTTAAAAGCTTTGTACAAAAGGTCAGATTTTCCGCATGTCTAATCTCTTCTATTGAAGCATGTGTTCAGATGACACTCTGATGGATTTGATCTGAAATGGATCACAAGATTTTTTGCACAAACTTGTGGAGTCCATTCCAGCTCGAGTACACACTGACAGTGTAAGCTGGAAATGAATATGGTAAGATGACATAGCCTTGCAAACCTGAGCATTATACCAAAAGAGAAGCATCGCATGACAGTGTATTTGGACTTGTTTTGATCGGAACGGTCTCTGTTACATCAATATATGCCATTGTCTAGGTATGTAATGCATTTAATAAAGTAGGGAATGAGAAACTAATGGAAAAAGTGAGATCTTTATGACTTGGAGTTTAAAGGCCTTGTTGGGCATCGAGGCATTTTACATGTTGCAACGTTTCAAATGACATGTGGCTCCCCAGTAAACAAAACAATTTAATGTATTTTTTTCCCAAACACACTTTTATTTTAGCAGCAAATTAATATTTAGTGGTTAATATGTAGCTGCATTGACTTGATCCATAGAGGTTCTACTGTTCCCTTTGTTTGCAGATCTGCCAAGCTTTATACATTTTGGAATATAGGAATAGGAATTCTGCATTTTACCATTGAACTAAACTGCTACATGTTAATACTCAAAAAACACAATAAAAATGGCAGATGAGCCAATTACCATGTGCTTTGAAGTCTCCAATATTAACTGAAGCCCTGGAAGCCCCAACTCCTTCCATCCATCTCACAGTTGTAATCTCTCCTCACTTTTCCTATTTTCTTTCTTGAAATATGCAGCCTAGCTTTCTGTCAAGGTAAAAAAAAAAAAATCTATCAATGTATGTATGTTTGACTTGGTTTAAATAGGCTTACAATGAAGTGACAAATATAACAGTTTACACATAATTATAATGGTAAAGATAATTAAAAAGAGATTAGAAATGCTGTTTGTTCTCCTGCACTGATCAGTGCAGATGTGTTGAAACAGCTGCTTTCTGTTTTAGTTAAGATGTTTTAGTTATAAATTGCTGTATGGAACATCTTTTCCTAGAACAGGAAGAAAGGAAGTAAACTTGTCTAATGTAAATGTTTCTACCTTCCTGCATGTAAAATGTTCTAGTCTTTACACATTAACTAACATAAAACCCTGTATACTGTGTATGCGCACTACTCAAGTCTGTACATTAGACAAGTGATTGGTAAAATGGCTTCATCGAAAATGAAAATTTTCTTGAAGGATGTTTGTAGCTTGAAACAAGACAAACAACTTAAAGAACTAAATTGGTGGCTAAATGTGTTTAATTACACTTTATCATTCTGAGCAGCCATTATGTAAATCAAGTAAAAAGCACCGAGGTACTGTACAGAGATATGCAAGTTAAGCACATGTTCAGTTTTCTGATGAAGAAAATGTCTGTCTATAAAGTGACAGTTGCAGCATATCTGAAGAACCAGACACACTTTCTACAAAGCCTGTATACATAAAGCTTTATGACTGGGGTTAGAATTCTTTGTAATCTAGTAATAATGGGTCATAGTTCTTCCACTGATTATGTAAGATAACATACAAGATAAACATGTAAGATAAGTGTCACTATTCCTGAAATACTTTGTCATTTTCATTTCTTCTTTAAGCAAGTGCATTTTACTACTTCAAAATAGACTGATATAATTCCTAATTACTATTTAAAGCTCTTAAGCATAAGCAGGCACCAGTCATAAAAGTAGTGTAGTATGTTATATGGCATTAGGATGAATAGTGCCACTTATTACAACATGTTTACAACTCACCAGTTACTGCACATTACTACTGATTATACCACAGTGCTACTAATTGCTTGATTGATTGACTGATTGGTCATATGGTGTTGATTAACAGCAGCTCTGACAGCAGTTCTGGGTGCAGTGTTTATATAAATGCACCCATTCAAATACGTTATGTTTTCTACTGAGTGTCCGAAAAGTCAGGAGCCAATGGCAATATGTTGAGCAAATTTTGCAAAAACATGATACAGCAGCTGAGAAAATGTGCAGAATGTAAGAACATATAGAGCATATTTTGTAAATAATAAATGCAAAATTAAGTATTTGTAGTTTTACTCTCACTGGTTCCTGCTTTTTTGGACCCCCTTCTATAGGAACAAGTATTTACACAGCGACTTGTATGGTGATCGCTCCACATAAACGGATAAAGGAATAAAACACTTTGTGATGTGGTGTTTTTGGAAAATAATCAACTTTGCAGTACTAATGTACCACACCACTTCACCTGAACAGTAGTTGAGTCTTTCTTTATTCCTTTCTTATCACCAAATTCCAAAGAATTATAGGCATAAACTAAGCTTTATGAATACAGGCTTTGGAGAAGATGCTACTTAATACAACAAGAAGTTTAATTCAGGAATTCTAAGCATTATTGCAATATATTTTTAATCACAAAAAAAAAAAAAAAAATCATCCATTCCAAATTCCACTGATGTTATAAGCTGGTGATATCCAAGTGAAAGTTCTGTGCCTGTCTTGTTGAGGCAGTCCTTCTTACTACTGAACAGGTCTAATTGCTTTTCTGTCATTTGACACACTTAGCAATATTAAAGAAAACATATGAACAAAAGAATATGCCCCCTCAATTAAGTGGCCTAACATTGATGTGTTTTACATATGTTATGTTTACAAAAGTGTGCATCAGAATTTGGTCAAGTACATCTTGTCCCGCTTTACTGGAATGGATTTCATTTTTATGATTAGATTTACTTAATTCAAAGCAAATTACAAGTCACACAGGATGCTTGATGGTTAAGCGCATTGAACCTTCTAGTTACTTCTGTAGAAACTTCAATGGAGTCACCTCTGCCCTAACCTTACTTTAGTGTCTGGCTCTCTGTCTTATTGGCCTTTCTGGTCCTTTCTGTCTGCTCTTCTGTGATAATGGAATGTCATGAAGTATATGTAGAAACACAAAGGCAAAGGCAGAAAGACATTTCAGAAATACTTTTAAAGAAGTAAGTTACAGTATAGCTAGAATTATTATCTGCATCTTGCAGTAACTGGCGTGCAGCTGGATCAAAAGTCTGAGTCCACTAGGAAGAACAGATTTTATCATAATTTGTTAAAAACTAACCAACAGGTCTCTAGGTATAAATGTGTGATATATCTAAATATTCTATTTGGAGCCATTTGTATTATATTTTAAACAACACACACACGGTTAAATAGAAGTGCACAATATACAATTTGTTCATTATTATTTCAGTATTGAACTGGGAAATATCAATATCGGAGAAGCCTACTATATGTAAAGCAGCACAAATAGCTTTGAGCTAAGTTTTCTGTTGGTGTGGATAAAACATTGTATTGACATGATTCAATGCATCATGCCACATCACCAGTTTGCTTGTTTGGTTTAATATATTGCAAGTCAACTGCAATGTAGTCCCATGCAGGGTGTATTCCCGCCTCACACCCAGTGGTCCGGAGCCACTGTAAATCTGACCAGCAAATTAGTTGAAGAAGATGAATGAATGAATAAAGGAATGAATGAATGAACTGCAATATGATGTTAGTTTTGTCCACACCATTATCCAAGGAACACACCCAAGTCCATTCCTGTTTCCCTAAAATATTTGAGAATTACATTATAATTGATAAAATTAAAATAAAAAAATAAAAAATTCTTGATAGTGGACTCAGCCTTTTTCAACCAGTTGTTGTTTATCGTTTGCACATCAGTAAGTGAATCATAGGTAATGTGTACTGTGTTGAAAAAAAAAAAAACCCTCAAAAAGAATAACCCATTGTGCATTATATATGAAGACATAGGCCTTAAAGCCACATTGACCAACACACACACACAATACACACACATACACCCATTCAATCTGGCTTCAATATTCATCCACACATTGAAAGCCATATGCTATAAATTCCTGCACCTCCTGAGAGGAGATGCTGGTGATGTTCAGTATAGTGCTCCGTGTCTCCTCCTTAATTAGAGGAAGCCCAATGTCTCTGAATCCAACCGCAAGTTCTGTGGAACAGCCTGTGATTAACCCTAATGTTCTGTTTAACTAAAAACTTTCAACTTTGTGCTTGGCTGAAATTAAAATATGTTAAAATAATTGAACACTTATTTTTAAAAAAAAAATTAAATACAGAGATTATGTTCAATAACGTAAGTAAGATGTGAGTAAAATTACTTTTTTAAATTCTTCCATCTCTTATTCAGGAGGATCTCCAGGCCTGTGATGTGCTTTGGTGTGTCTATTTCCACAAATATTTTAAATATAACTATAAACTGAAATGAACCTAAGATACATTCACTGTCCACTTTATTAGAGATACCTATACACCTGCACATTCATGCATTTATCCAAACGGCCAATCATGTGGCAGCAGCGCAAAATCATGCACGCACAGGTCAAGAGCTTCAGTTAATGATCACATCAAATATCAGAATAAGGAAAGATGTGATATCAGTGACTCTGACCATGGCATGGCTGTTGGTGCCAAATGGGCTGGTTTGAGTATTTCAGAAATTGCTGATCTCCTAGGAATTTCACACACAACAGACCCTAGAGTTCACCCAGAATGGAGCAAAAAACAAAAAACATCCAGCGAGCGGCGGTTCTGCGAGTGGAAATGCTCTACTGATGAGAAAGATCAGAGAAGAATGTCCAGACTGATTCGAGCTGACAGGAAGTCTACAGTAACCCGAATAGCCACTCTTTACAAGCATGGTGAGCAGAAAAGCATCTCAAAACACACATTATGTCACACATTGAGGTGGATAAGCTACAACAGCAGAAAAACACAGCATTCCACTCCTGTCAGCCAAGAATCTGAGGCTACAGTGGGCACAGGCTCACTGAAACTGGACAGTTGAGTGAATGAGCAGGTGTATAGGTGTTCCTATTAAAATGGTCAGTAAAGGTATATCAGGTGTGGTAAATCATATTTTACAGGTATATTTCCCTAAATTCAAAAGAAAGTCAATAGAAAATCAGTTGGTAAGGGTTGGTTGGTTCCCTGGGGAACTCTTAGAGGTTCTACATACAACCCTACAACAGGTGGGCTCCCTTTCAGAAAAGTTACTGTATCTTTTGATAGTTAGAACACTTAACCATCCAAAAAATCCTATTAGCATATTTTAGAGTATAACATACTTAGAGTATAGTGAACAGAACAGAGGGTTAATCCCGATAACTGCAATTGAGAACCAAATATCTGTGGACCTGTTCCAATCCTCCGTGCCTCAGAATGGATTCTCGACACCACCAGATGGCAGCATCTGTGATAAAGTGCATAATCCACGAGGTGGAGCCAATAGCTGATATGCTGACCTCCTGTAAATGTGCATTATGATCAAACCACTCTGGTGAACACTGGGGACACTACAACATAGCCAAAAGTCATACTCCAGTAAGATAAAAAAAAATGTCCAATGCTCATCATGATTTTGCTTGAAAATTCCTTTTCTGGTCATTAGAATGTCAGTATTTATTTGTTTCCCTTCTTGAATTTATATTCATACACTGGAGTCAGAAGATCCTTAAGACATCGTTTTCCCTTTTCATTTCCCTTTTGATTTTGTATGGCTCGTAGACTGGGTAATTCAGTGTCGCGTGTGATGTAGTATGGACAAATTTTGGTTGGTTTGTAACTTGAAATGAGGATAACAAGCGCAGATGCTACTGATGCCAACGAAAGCGGTTTCCAGAGTGTCAGTGAAGCTTGAGCAGACATCACTGCTGGGCAAGCATCGCATTCCGGTTGGCCTTCATCTTCTCCACTCTTTTGGACAGGTGGCAATTGTTGGCTTCTAATTCGTCAATACGATCCAGAGCAGCTCTCAGCTGGAAACGGGAAGAAAGTAAAATGCAAAATCAAATAAAATTTGACATCTAACTATTAGTAAGTCAGGAACCTAGAGTTTAATCTTTAAGACATTTGACCACTAATCCAATGGGCTTCACCAATTTTCCCTCTGCCAGCTGGATGAATAAAACATATTCAAAAACAACAATAATAATAATAATAAGTCCAGTCACCTTGATTTATTACTAGACCTGAAATGCTGTAAATTGCTGTAAAGTCAAACAAACTTGAAATGAAAACACAATATGTTGGTCATATGTGCAAAATCTGGCTCAGAATGAATATTTACATTCAATAACAGCACTAGCAAATGTCATTACTGTAATTGCACATATTTCATAATTTTGCGGTGTTTACTCAAAGAGAAGGAACTGCTAACTGCTTTAATGAAAATATACCAATTTAATGTGTACAGCAGGTGTATTTATATCAAATTTAATAGATTTTTGCAAACACTTCAATCCAGGAGTCAGATATTAGGCATTAATTCATAGCTAATAATTGTGCATATAAGTAGTGAATACAACAGTTGTTAGGCAACATTTACAATGTATTAGTGATTTATTTAGTGTCCTTATACTGTAGGTGTTACTTGCTTCTGCATAATAACTACTGTTTCTGGAAATGTGTACATTAAGTAAAGTGTTACCCATATTGGCAACTGTTTGAGAAATACGTACAGGAAATTGACATCAGTACATATGGCGCCTAGTATCATTAGTGTAATTACATTTGACTGTTTTGGTACCATCCTTATACCTTATAACATCCTAGTAAACTACAGTTTGCCCAGTAAAGTAGAGCTCTGTAGTGAGTGCATACAATAAGAGCAGTCAATTATGAGGTGTAATCTCTGTCTCGTAGTGATACAGAGGCTTGCATGAACAGTTACAGCTACCAACTGGGGAGGGTAAAGACTTGTGCTTCCTTCAAGACAACCATACTTTCTTCTTCCCAATTTTCTCCCTAATTTAGTCATGGTCTCCCCTATCATGTGATAGCTACCAACCAGGGAGGGTGAAAAGTCTTTTCTTCACATGTCCCAGCTTGTTAGGAAGTAGACATGGCACCCCTGGAGCTCCCAGTAGTGGCAGCTTGGCAGTGCTAGGGATTCTGATCAGCAACCCAGAGCCTTAGCCATTGAGCCACCACTGCCCTGATTGATAGGGGAGAGAGAGTATGCCACCCCTCCCTCCCTCCCTGTGAGAATGGCCAAACAGACGGCTGTGGCATCATCGGGATTCGAACTTGTGATCTCTGGACGATGGGGTGAATGCTTTTCTGTTGCACCACCCAGGAGCCAACTGCATCTTTTCTGAACTGCTGCTCATGAGTAACAGGACAGCATAACACACTTGGAGGAGAGAACCATCTGCCTTCTTCCACATATGTGAGCTCAGACGCACATGACTGACTAGTGTCACTGTTATTGACAGACAGCACTGCCAATTTTTGTTCTCTTGACTCCTGGACACAGATGGCATTGGGATGGTCTGGGTTTGAACTCGCAATCTCTTGCTGAAAGGTGAATGCTTTTGAATGCATTTTTAAGCCGATCCGTATAAGTGTAGAACAACTTAGTGTACACATCTCTGACAATACCAAATAAGCTATCTGTCCTAGCTTTTATGCTTTTATGGTTACGCCATATGGTTACGCTTTGATGCATAATATTGAGTTTACAGAATTCCCAGTAGGAAAACATGTCTTCTGTCCTTGACAAACGATTGACTGAACCACTTAACTGTACACATTAATGTGAAGTGTCAATACATGACTAAAGTGACTGAAGTGCTGTGCTGACAATTTAGTAATGGGTTTATTGATTATCAGTGTGCTCCTGTTCACACAGTACCTCTCTCTGCAATTTACGTTTCTCCACTTTTAGCTCGTCCTCCACTTTCTCAGCTGCTTCGGAGGCTGTTTTGTAGCGTGTCACCTGCCCCTCCAGTCGAATGATCTGAGGAGAAAAAAAAAGAAATCATGAAATGACTCTAAAATTCTATTTGTGGCATCCACCACAATGAATAATTAGTTAACAATCACTAATTGTTGAGGTTTTCTTCTACTCATTTCTGCTACCCACGTTTTGTTCAAGAGCTGCGACCTCCTGCTCGGACTTCACCAGCTTAAATTTCAAGTCGCTGATTTGCCTGTTAGCATCTCCTGCATTGATGAAGCAAGACAATAATATTTTATGAACGCTGACTTTAACATGACACAAAAACAACATAACAGCACACCTGAATGTTCAGTATAGCGAAGTACTATCTCTTGGTCTAGCCTTATGGTTATTCTGCACTTGACTCTGGTCTTTTAGTGAAAATGGGTACTGAGACACTCTCACTACTGGCTCCTTTAATGGCTCTATGTCTCATTTGTAATTCCCTTTGGATAACAGTGTGAAATTTGAACTAAACATATATCAGAGTACCAGGGATGGAGAGTTCAGTGGCTCACACTGAGTTATAATGAGTCTGACTCCAAACATACATTTAGAACCACCAGTAAAATATGCAAGTGACAAAACTATACTCCAATGTTTGCTCATTTCAGGGTGATTTACATGTGAAAGAACCACACCTCCCCTAAGAGAACCACTGATATCATTTAGGCCTAAAAGTCCACTGATTTAATTTTTTATGTGCAAATGACTCCAATGATTATAGCTGGGGATGAAAAGGTCCTTCAAGGAACATGGATGTCATCTTGGTATATTTTGGATACACAACTTTACAGTTACACCTTTGTTAATTTTTTGTGTCAATTGTCTTTATTACAAAAAAAAATAATACTAAGAATGACCAAAAACTGGGTCCATGTGTATCGAGGTCATGTTCAGGGAGTAAAGAATGACTGAAGCACATTTGTTATAGGCTACAGCCTGGTTCATCAACTGGTAGCCTGTGGTCTTAACACAGCATTAGCAAAGTATTTCAGCAGCTCAAACCAAGCACTCAAACAATACTGTAGTAAAACGTGTGAAGATCAACAAATGCAAATAAAGGAAGTGTATTGAGAAAGGAAAGAGTGTTCACAGAATTTCATATATTCAGCATACAGAGTATATATTTTTGAAAATTTCATAAAAAAAAAAAAACTTGTTGATGAAAACACAATGACCGGACAGAGAAAGGTGTTTATTCTCCAATTCACTTTCAAAACAGAAGTTTCTTCAGTTCATAGTCCATGGTGTTAGTCGAACATTGTAATGTGAAGTGCCATAGCCAAACAAAACATCACCACTCCAAACTAATGTGTATTATTTATAGCCATGAACTAATGGTTAAGCATTCATAGGTAACTACTGTCATCATTCAGTCATGTTATTTGCTTATCTGGATCCTTGCAGCTGGCCCTCAAAAAAGATTTAATTGAACTAAACTAAATATAAGCCCTTGGGCTACAGGGTGCACTATTTGATCATTTTGATATGCACGTATGATAAATATCTCCCTATTGCCCTGCAGCCAATGCAGAGAATCTCCGACTTCAGAGGGAATGTTATGTTCATATCATGCTGTTTAATCTGCACTGAAGGTAAAGAAGTTCATACATTTGAAGTGATTTATATTTCAAAATCTGGTGTTGCATTCTCCTGTGCATAAACATCGATTTGATTCACTGGAGGAAAAAACTGAAAGCAGGGAAGAGAAACATGTGTCTTACTCTGCAAGTCGATGATATGTGAGTCCAGGCTGTTCTGGAGCTCATCTTCATGTGGACTTGCTGCTTCATTTGTGCCATTCCTCTGCTTTTGTTCCACGACTGCTTTCAGCTTCCTTACCTACACACACACACACACACACACACACACACACTAGTGATTAGCTAAATGACAACAATATGACCCTGGATTTGTGGGTAGAGATGCAACTTACCTGTTCAAGCAAAGTCTCCCTCTCATCAACCAGCTTCCTCAGTCGGATCTCTAAAAAATGAAACATACAAATGATAATCTGAACCATGATACACTATGGATAAAATTTCTGCATAAAATATACCATTTAATTCTTTGACATCAATATTCTAGTAATTTGTGTGTATTTTCATTAAAAGCATTCATATACATCAATGTATTACATATTCTCCTTGAGGAATATACAATATATCAACTGTAGTAGTAAAAAAAATGAAATTGTGTAGCCAACTTTTCCAAGTAGAAATAACCCAGAAAAACACAATACACTCACTGTCTACTTTATTAAGAACACCTGCACAATCACGCAGTTATCCAATCAGCCAATCATATGGCAGCAATGTAATGCATACACTCATGCAGATATAGGCCAAGAGCTTCAGTTAATGTTTACATCAAACATCAGTATGGGTCAAAAAATGTGATCTCAGTGACTTTGACCGTGGCATGATTGTTTGAGTATTTCAGAAACTGCTGATTTTCAGACAAAACAGTCTCTCTAATGTAGACAGAATGATCTGAAAAACAAAAAAACATCCATTGCGTGGCAGTTCTGCAGATGGAAACGACTTGTTGGAGAATGGCCAGACTGGTTTGAGCTGACAGGAAGGATACGGTAACTCAACCACTCTTTACAACCGTTGTGCACAAAAAAGCATTTCAGAACACAAAGTACATTGATGTCGGTTACAACAGCAGAAGACCACATCGGGGTCCACTCACTGTCAGCTAATCTGATGCTACCCTGGGCACAGGCTCACCAAAACTGGACAGATAAATCTCGACTGCTGCTGCAAAATGCAGATGAAAGGCTTACAACTGTCAACAGCATGAATCCATGGACCTAATCTACGCTCTGTCAGCAGGTCAGGCTGGTGGTGGTAATGTAATGCCTCTTAATACCAATTGTGCATGTTATGACTGCCACAGCCTATCTGAGTGTTGCTGGTGAGCATGTGCATCCCTTTATGGCCACAATTTAATCTTATAATGGCTACTTCCAGCATGATAAAGACCCATGTCACAAAGCACAAACCAACTCACACTGGTTTCACCAGGTATGAATTTCACAGTCACCAGAACTGAATACAATAGAGCTTGGGTAGAACAAGAGCTTCACAGCATGAACGTGCAGCTCAACAAATGTGTAGCAATTATGTGATGCAATCATGTCAACACAATCAAAGCAATATTTCCAACACCTTGCAGAATCCATGCCATGAAGAATTCAGGTAAAGAAGGGTCCTACCCAGTATTAATAGGATGTTTCTAATAAAGTGGATGGTGAGTGTAGACAATTTAACACACACACACACACACACACACACACACACACAAGCAGGTATGGCACATCACTTGGAATAAGCTACAAGAATTTTTTTTTTATTGCATAGCCAAATTTTCAAAAAGAAATAACCCAGAAAAAAATCAGGAAACACAATATACTTACATTGAATTTATAATCCAAAAAAGGCTAAAATCAACTTAAGTCTGTTTTAAATACCAAGAGTATCAAGTTTCATGCCAGTACATGCAAATTCTCAGGATGATAAAATATTTTCAGGATATGTTCAGTATGATCTAATTATAGTTACTGCTATTATACACGATGTCCACTTCATAGTGTTGTTACAGGATCCTGTTAATTGTTTTTTGTAAAATAATCTGGTATAAAATTGTTTTGATTTAAATTCACATGTCAAATGGCTCACTACAATATAGAGAATCACAGTGTTGAGAAGCAAGATGTTTGTCGCCATGCTGTTATTATGCACTGAAAGACAATAATTTAATAATTTTTAATGTTCATTGTGCATTTCTAGTGATTTCCCTGGAAATGTGGGTTTAATGAAAAAAAAAAATCACACATTTGATTCAGTGGATGTATTTATAACCTTTATAAAAGAGATCAAATTCACTTCTTTTTTTTTTTTTTTTTTTTTTTTTTTTTTACAATATCCTTCAGAACTGCTGTGTTTTTGTTTTTGAAAACACTGATATTGACACTGATATTCAACTTTACAAACCATTATAGGAAGTCATTAGACTGATTAGTTTTGAAATATTAATTCAATATCAGACAGCCTACTATGAAGTAAAGTCTTCTAAAGATATAACATACAATATTAAAAATAGCATACACTACCAGTCAAATTTTTAAAGAGACAATATTTTAACATTTTTATTGAAATAAATGGGGTCATTTTACATGCTCTAAAATTAGAAAATCAAAGATAGAAAAAGGTGCAGTAGAAGTGAATTGAGAAATTATTTTAGAATAAGCCATTTATACCGTCCCCTCCGAAAGTATTGGAGCAGCAAGGCTAATTCTTTTGTTTTTGCTATACACTGAAGACTTTTCAGCTTTCATTTCCTGATATTTACACCTAGATGGGTTAAAAAACAACTTAGAACATGCCACCTTTGGTGGCAAACTACCCCATTTTTAGGTGAGCAAAAGTATAGGAACAGATAGTCTTAAAGTAATTTAAAGTAAATAACACTTAATATTTGGTTGCTATGCCTTTCTTGTAATAACATCAAGCCGGCAACCCACTGACATCACCAAACATTCTTCTTTTGTGATGTTTTTCCAGGCTTGTACCACAGCTTCTTTCAGTTGTTGTTTGTTTTGGGGGGTTTATCCCTCCAGTCTCCTCTTCAGGAAGTGAAATGCATGCTCAGTGCATGCTTCCACTTGCTTCTACTGATGAAGTCCTTTGTTGTGTTGGCAGTGTGATTTGGGTCATTGTCTTGCTGCATGATGTAGTTCCTCCCATTTAGATTGGACTCATTTCTCTGTAAATTGGCAGACAGAATGTTCCTGTAGACGTCTGAATTCATTCTGCTGGTACCAATATGAGTTACATCATCAATAAAGATTAGAGAGCCTGTTCCAGAAGCAGCCATGCAAGCCCAAGCCATGACACTACCTCCACCGTGCTAGACCAATGAGCTTGTTATGTTTTGGACCATGAGCAGATCCTTTCTTTCTCCATACTTTGGCCTTTCCATCACTTTGGTAGACGTTAATCTTGGTTGAAGAACTTTTGTGGCTCATCTCTGACTTTCTTCGTGAATTCAATCTGGCCTTCTGATTCTTACTGCTGATGAGTGGTTTGAATCTTGTGGTATTACCTCTGTATTTCTGCTCTTGCTGAGTTCTTCAAACGGTGGATTGTGATACCTTTACCCCTGCCCTGTGGAGGTTGCTGGTGCTTGTTGTTTTTTGTGGGTTTTTCTTCACAGTTCTCACAATGTTTCTGTCATCAACTGTTGCTGTTTTCCTTGGCTGACCTGTTCGATGTCTGGTTTTTAGTACACCAGTGGTTTCTTTCTTTTTCAGGACATCCCAAATTGTTGTACTGGCTATGCCCAATGCTTGTGCAAAGGCTCTGATTGATTTTCCCTTTTTTCTCAGCTTCAAAATAGCTTGCTTTGCTCCCACAGACAGCTCTCTGGTCTTCATGTTGGTTTATCCTTTTTAACAACAAATGCAGTCTCTACAGGCGAAACCCAGGGCTCAGACCAAGAATAGACATTCAGAGCTATTAATTGTTTAAACAATCAATCTAACAGGGCAGACCTGGGCAACATGAAACACCTGTCAGTCATATGTTCCAATATTTTTGATCACTGGAACAAATGGGTGGGTTCAAACAAAAGATGCCATGTTCTAAGATGTTTAACACATCTAGATGTACACATCAGGAAATGAAAGCTTAAATTCTGATCTGTCGCCTCATATTCATGTTTTGAACTCAAACCCAAATGTCTTCAGTGTATAGCAAAAAAAAAAAAAAAAAAACAACACAATTGCCATGCTGTCCTATACCTTCGGAGAAGACTGTATATATTTGAGAAAGGTCTAATTAGGCACTTTTGATTAGACGAGTTAATACTGGTACTGTCTGCATCTCCAGACTAAACTGGTTTACCTTCTAACTTTAATAGTCACTTAGATTAACATTAGATCTGAGAAACTGACAGTTAAAAATTCATTACATCCAAACTCCTTAGTGGAGTACTATTTTTATTTTGAACACTACTTTTATTTGCATGGCTATATAAAAGTAAATTAGGACACACTACAATCCTGTCCTCTCTTGTTCCTAAGCCTCATCCTGTTGTGTTTTGTGTCATCTCCAGCAGGGCTCGTCTCTTCCTGATGCTCAACTCCGGCCTCATCTGTTTCATTTAGCCTTATGACTTCAAAGTCCAGTGCCGAAGCTTCTTGGCAACTGTCTAAAAATGAAGCAATGCCTTTCTCCTCCACAGGGATGGTAAACAAGCAACTTTGAACATTCCCTGATTCAAGTTCCAGCTCTGTTTCAGACTCCTGCTCACTGCTTGAAGAAACATCTCCTCTTCTGGTGCTGGTCATCTCTACATCCATGCTGGGAATGGGTTTTCTGGGATCTTCATAGCTTTTGGTGGTTCCAGGTAGCTCCATTTTCTCCAATGTTTCTTCATCTGCTTGGTTTGTATGACTAGTTGTAGGAGTGAGTTGATCATTAGTTTTAATAAATGGAGATGGTGCACGTGCTTCATTTACATCACGAGTCAAAGGTCTTTCTGGGACTTCAGTGTCTCTTGTGTTCTCCTCTATCCAAGGTTCTTCCACCTGCTCGTTTTGTCTGTTCACATGTTTTCCCACTCTGAAGATGCCTTCATTTTGAGCTACCACACTTTCTTGAACTGTTACATCTGGTAAATTTCCAACACAAACTGACTGCCTCTTTTTAAATTCATTTGTTTCAGGATCTTTGCCGTCCTCTTGAATCTGTACAATGCTGCATGATGCTCTTGAACTAGAATCCATATCTTCAGCTCTTTTTACTTCTGCATGAGTTATCATTCTCGATTTTTCTTCCATGCACGATGTGCTGTCCATTTCAGGCACTTGATCCTCTGGAGATCTCTCTGGAACATCATTAGCAAAATATGAAGGAATGCACCAAAACTAGTTTTTTAGACTGGAAGGACTCATTGGTGTAGATAAAGAGTGACTACAATCACCAGGATGAGCTCAGTTTAAAAAAAAAAAAAAGGAAAAGTAAAAATGTCAGCTTTCTTCACATAAATGAATTAGTTTGAAAGAATTTAGGCAACATTTCAGAGTAAATACAGTTAGAAAAGCTAAAAGAGACACTGATTTAATTGGTTAATCATTACCACGGAGCAAACATGAAGTAACTGATTGTTAGTGCGGGATTCATACTCTGTAGACAAAAATCAGTTGATTAAAACACATCAAATCACATTTAATCTTGCAATACACGGTACCCTAAAAAGACATTACATTCAGCAAGTGACATTACAATCAGCATTTTAACCATCAGAATGATTTGGTTTATTGCAAAGCAGTTAGTTTCATTTTATTTAATATTGCATAAAATCAATAACTGAAATAACATGGACTTACCTAAAATGCTGTCAGCACTCATAGCTGGTGTGTCCTGACCTGATTCTACACGTTCAGGCCCATTAGTCATGTTGCTTCCTGTCTCGCCATTGGCTGTCACCTCAGATCCAAGAGATATGCCATGTTTCTGTGAAAGTGGAAAGATTTGTTTATTTTTCCCATTCATTACACAGCCACAGGCCTAACAGCTGTTCCCATATTCTGAATTGCTCTACCTTTAGAGCATCCCTGAGCCGGTAAACCTCATCCCTCAATGCATCACGTTCATCTCGGATTATGTCCGAATATTCCTTCTGTCTCTCTAAGGCCTATACCAAGCCAGCAGCAGGAAGTGAGCAGGAAGAGAAGGAGAAAAGAAAGCATGGTGAAGCAGGAAGAAGAAATACCGAGAACACAGAATTTACACAGAGGTTATAGCTTATAAATGAGAACGAGATACATAGAATTCCGATTGGTCATAAGGCGTTGATTATTTTTCTATAACAGCATGGCTCAGACAGTAGTTCCAGCTGCAACTTACACAGCTGTGTGTGGCACATTGTGTGTGACACATATTTTAAAAATATGTGAAATTGTTGATATGGTGACATTTTCTTTGAGGAGACTTTCATTCTGCATTTTAACAGCAGTCTCAAATGTCAGCACTTTGTAACAGTGAGAGGTAATGAGGTTATCACGGGAAAGTCGTTAAGACACAGGGCTTTGCAGTTTCTCAGCACCAGCCTCATTTTTTTATCCTATTAAATACAAACAAGAGAAAAAAGAGAGACTAGTGAGGGAACAAATATTTATAGCTGTTATAAGTTCCACAGCATTAACTGACTAATAAGTACGAAATGTCCTTCTTTAATAATTTTTTTTTTTTAAAAAAGTTGACAAACTGCAGAGGAATAAGACGAATAAAACACTTCAGCACATGTAATCAAAGAAAAAAATCAACTCTGGCATGGTTACAGTAACTTTGCTTCATGTCAGGCCACATCACACTACTTGGGTACTGCTTCCAGAAGTGCACATAGTGCAAATAAAGATTTCCTTGAAGCAAACAATTCAAACCGCTCAGGTGAGATAGTAGTTCTCTTCAGCACAGCTTACAAAAATAAGTCTCAGCAAGTCTGTGCTCACAAATGACTTAATAACATTTCTACCAGGCAGATTTAATGTCAAAGGTACACAGTCAGAAATGCCTGTAAGTTGAGAGTACCCCGATTTTTTTCTCCTTCCATTCCAGAGTTTCCTGTAGATCAGAGATTTCTCTAACATAGCTCTCTTGCTTTGAGCTCAACTGTTGTGCATCCTGAACAGCAGCCAGGAAAAGAGGTGAAAAGAGAACAGTGAGATGAAGAAAAAGAGACAAAAGAGGAAAAAGCAAAACAAGTGCAGAATAGGAAAATAATGAATACAGGCCAGAGCTAACAACATGGTTGTTGGAACAGTTAAGTTATAAAGAAGAGACACTCTAAGCATGGTATGGCTCAAATTGAGATCTAAAGTTGCTCTACAGTGCTGTGAAAAAGTATTTGTCCCCCTTCCTGATTTCTTCTATTTTTGCATATTTGTCACATTTATGGGACCACAGTGAGAACCACCATCTCCAAATGGAATAAAACTTGGAACAGTGGTGAATCCTCCCAGAAGTGTCCGGCCTACCAAAATCCCTCCAGAGTGCATCAACGACTCATTCAGGAAGCCACAAAAGAACCCAGACAAACATCTAAGGAACCAGAGGCCTTGCTCACCTCAGATAAAGTCAGCTTTCATAATTCCACCATTAGAAAGAAACTGGGCAAATATAGTATGCATGGGAGAGTTGCAAGGTGAAAATCACTGCTAACCAAGAGGAACATAAAGGCTCATTTCTCATTTACCAGAAAACACCCCATAGCCTTTTTGGATATACTCTGTTGGAAGATATTCTGTGGATCGATGAGTTGAAAGTGGAACTTTTTGAAAGACATGGGCTCCTTTATATCTGGTGTAAATTTAACACAGCATTCCACAATAAATACATTACATCAACAATCAAACATGGTGGTGGTAGTGTGATGCTGTGGGGATGCTTTGCTGCTTCAGGGTCTGGGCGATTTGCCAAAATTAATGGAACCATGAATTCTGCTCTTTAATAGAAAATCCTGAGGAGAATGTCCATTCATCAGTCCTTGATCTGAAGCTCAGGTGCACTTGGGTTATGCAGCAACACAACAATCCAATGCACAAGAGCAAACCCAACTCTCAATGGCTCAAAAGAAACAAAATTAAGGTTTTGAAGTGACATAGTCAAAGTCCTGACTTGAACCTCATTGAGATGCTGTGGCAGGACATTAAACAGGCAGTTCATCCTCAAAAGCCCTCCAATGTGGCTGAATGTTTGCAATTCTACAAAGAGGAGAGGGCCAAAATTCCTCCACAGTGATGTGAAAGGCTGATCTCTAGTTATTGGAAGCGTTTGGTTGCAGTTGTTGCTGCTAAAGGTAGCACAACCAGTTATTACGTTTAGGGGGGCAATTACTTTTTAACATGGAAGATGAAGGGTGTTGCATAACCTCTTTCCTTCAATAAATGAAGTTTAAAAACTGTGTTTTGTGTTTGCTCATGTTCTCCTTGTCTTATATTACAGTTTGTATGAGAATTTAGTGTGACAAAAATGCAAAAAATAGAGGAAATCAGGAGGGGGCAAATACTTTTTTCAGGGCACTGTATATTGGGCCATTCAAACTCTGAGAATTTTGAAAAGACAATCTACATTTTGAATTATTTGAAAAACAATAACTTGAGTTTTTCCACACAAGTTTCCCCACATAATTCAAAACAGTAGTCTAACAGTAGTAAGCTGATTACCTTTAGTAATTCCTCGTTCTGTTTTAACGTCTCCTTCATGTCATCGAACTGGAACTGCAGGACACTGTGAGCATGCCGCTCTCGATCACACTCCTAACAGAAAAGAGAAGTTTAAATCTGAATGGTAAATGTTATCATCTGCAGTGGACCTCGGTTTGAGGGAGCCACTTCAGAAAAGGACAAATCAGCAGCACGGGACAAGATGATGTTGTAAGTCCAGAAAGGCCATGAGCTTTTTTTTGTTGTTGCGATCTCAAGATAATAAATTGTTGTTTTCTCAAGATCATGCCTTTTTTTTTTCTTGTGATCTCACGATAACAAAAGATGTTTTCTCAAGATCTTGGTGATCTTTTCAGAATCAGGAATGTGCAGGTATATAGAAACACTGACAAAGCTGAGTAAAATAAAGTGCAGCATACATCTGTCCTATAACACTTCTGCTAGCATCACGCTCAGTCACCTCACAGTTAAACTTATGTCGAGTAAAAAATAAAAGTGTAAACACAATATAAATATAAATACACAAATAATGATGATATGAAGAATAACTTTTACATGCAATGCGAGCACAGAACACCACAGCTCATAGCTCATAGCCAAAACATTGGCCCCTATGCTAGAAATTATAAAGTGAAAATGAAAGCGAAGTGACGCGTGGCCAAGTATGGTGGCCCATACTCAGAATTTGTGCTCTGCATTTAACCCATCCAAGTGCACACACAGAGTAGTGAACACACACCCGGAGCAGTGGGCAGCCTTTTTTGCTGCGGCGCCCGGGGAGCAGTTGGGGGTTCAGCGCGTTGCTCAAGGGTCTCACCTCAGTCGTGGTAATGAGGGTAGAAGAGGGCGCTGGTCATTCACTCCCCCACCATCAATCCCTGCCGGACCTGAGACTCGAACCCACGACCTTCGGGTTACAAGTCCGACTCTCTTAACTAGCTATGTTAGTTGCCATTTTTGGGCCTAGTGAATTAAGTTTCTGAGCAACAAAAACATGGGACTGGGCAGCACATTGGCACTTTTACTTGCACGGTTGGGTACTTAATGAATTTCGTGATTTCTCTGCCTCTCTATTACATGAAGAAATACATGAAGAGTCCTCATTTCTGAAATTGTTTTGAAAAATACTGCTTGATGTAGCGTACCTTTGTTTTCTCTTCACACTCCCTGCGTGTCTCATAAAGCAGCTCTTCCAGCTCCATCAGTGTGTCTCGCAGTGTGTCCACCTGGTACATCAGATTGGACTTCTCATTATCCAGCTGAGCGTTGGACACCATAGCCTTCCGATACTTCTCCTCAGCCTCAACCAGAGAGTCCTGTAAGTTTACCATCCAAAGATTGTTGGCTTTGTTTAATTTTGGACACACATTCAGACACTTTCGAGGATCGTCTCAAAATTATTTTGAGGTAGTGTGTGTGCAATGGATGAAATGTCCCCAAGGTGTGATTAACAAGAAACAGACAGTCATACAGTGGACACTCAGAAATTTTATCACAAATATATTCATCAGCCATGCAAATGTAGTCCATGTGCAAAGGAAAAAAGGTCCCTAAAGAGTGTCTAGGGACTTTTGGGATTTAAGTCCTCAGTCAGGAATATGACCTCAAATCTCTGTGGACAGGAGAAACAGGGGAGACAGGGGAAAATGTTCCCATATACACAAATACGCAACAAATAATGCTGCTTATTTGAAGAATAATCTTAAAGATGACCTTTATCTCCCGCATGGAGGCCTCCGTGTCAACCGATATGGAGGTGTCACAGCTGCCTCTCCGAGAAAAGCCCCCACCTAGTGAAGCCAAAGTAGCAGCAGAGAGAGTAGATGCCGTTCTTGATCCCTACAAAAGATATAAACAGATATCAATCAAATAAAATGGAATAAAAAACAAACAATACGTTATAGCATGCAGCATTTACTGCTACACTGCCTGAACATAGCTTATAAAGACAACTAACCTTTTCCAGGAAGTCTGACCTCTCCTCCACCTAAGGGGAAAATCAGAGTGGAAGATCATTAGCTTTAAAGATTAAAAACAGAAACCCAGTTTCAGCTCCACATACACCTGCGGGACTGTAGCAAAATGCCGTCTGAAGCTGCGGAAGGTCTCCCTGCGCTGCCAAATTCCCTCTTTCACTTTTCCTGCACAAATTCCCTAATGCACTTCTAAGCATTAGTACTTATCCCAAGCCTTATGTCTATTTGCCACTCTCGCGCTTCCGCTTCCTTCCTATATACAGTATATTCTTTGTTAGTCTATAGACTGGGACTGAAGCCAACTTTAAGGAAAGTGACTGAAGATGGAAGCTCACCACTGGGCTGGCGCGAGCTGAACTGGCCCGTGACGAGGCTCTGGAACCGGAGCCCAAAAACCCCCCATAGTCCGTAGGCTGGACAGCCAGAAAAGAGAAAGCAGAAAGCAGAAGAGGGACAGAAAAGCAGATGTTACCAGAAGGTAACAGAAAACCTTAGAAAGAAGGAATGATTCTATTAGCATAGGGGTGTATGGCTAGAGACACAGATATTACAAGGAAGGAATTTAGAAATGAAATTATTGAAAGAGAACATATTATTATATAAAATGTGTGTAACATAACAGACATACACTGGAGTCACCAGTTTATTAGATCCACCTACCTTCTGCTAGATATTAGCCATTTTACAACATTTAACAACCTGCAACCAGCAGCAGCCTGTGACACTAGATTTTGGTGGGGCAGGAGAGCATTAATAATGACATAGCCTCAAATAAATTTAAAGCTGAGAGGCTATAGTTTACAATCTAGTGAATTATTAAAGCAACCCTGTAATAGGCAGTTGAGAGTAGACAACATGCAACCATCCAGCATACAGTCTAGCAGCTCATTTTGATTGGTTTGATGGGTTGCCAGGTTTCTCTCCCGATCGGTGCAATACAGTATACGTATCTTACAATTCGAAATGGAACTGCCCCACAATTGTGCACATCTAGAAAGGTGACCAAGTGAACACAACATTGGCTTGTATCTGTCAAAAGATTAACATTTGTTGAAAAGCTGATATATATGGTTGAGCTCTGTCCTCTGCCCAAGCTGCCACTGCCTGCAACACATCTCTATATGGTGTAAGGTAGGTATACCTGATAAAAAGGCAACTCAGTGTAGCAGAAGGAAAGGCGTGATAGAACGTAGATCAAAACAAATCCTGCATAACACGTGGGTAAAACATAGCAGGAAAAGAGATGTGTAGAATAGTGAACACGCCCAAAAAGAAGTGACTGAATTAGACGATTTACAGGAAAAGAAAGATTTTATATAATAACCTTAAAAACCATAGCCACACAAACACATGCAACTGCTGTCCATTACACTCGATTTTAATGGAGACTAAAGCAATGTAGGCAGTCGTCATGATGCATCTGGAAGCAATAACATCAGCATCCAAGGATCTTTGGTTTAATTTGTAAATGTGTTAAGCTAAGATCATCTTCCAGTTCACCCTTATAATGATACTGTGTCAACTAAGTTACTCTCAAGCAAGGATAAAAGGCAAGGATTATAAAATAAATGGTTAGGTGGCCAGGGTACTGCACACCAGTCTTTGTATCTGGTGGCCATGTGCAAACACACTGATCCAAAAACAAGATCAGACTGTATACTGTGATGAGCTGTCTGGGATTGTTAAATAAATCATGTGACTTGGCTTAAGGAGGATACAGATAGATAAACAAAAAGAGACATGGATAAATAGCTTATAGTACAGGGGTGGACAAATCACAAGCCCAGGAAAGCAGGATAAGCAGATTTAGTGTCGGGGCTATTAGTTTTCTTATGCAGAGGTTCAACAACCAGAAAAAGACAATACACCTCATTTCCTATTGACGTTCACCAAGTTTTCATTTAGTGTGTATGTTTAAACTTAATCAAGGTGTTCGATGCTGTAACAATAAAGTGAACTACTCGCTTCAAATGCCTGCTGCGCTACACACATCAGTGTGATCTGCTCGACCGTGCAGCGATTTTTACTAGTCTGATTAATACTGTTTTACTAGTCTGTTCTGCATCCATTCTTTTCAGAATCAGGAACACACAGGTATGTTTAAACACTGGCGAATCGGAAAAATCGTCAAATAACTCGTAACTCAGCACAATACATCACCTCGCAAATAAACATATCAAGAGGCGGAAAATATAATTAAATATAAATATAAAATAAAGATGGTAGACAGATTTGAATGTTTACCTTAGTCTTGTTATGTTATTACATTCTATTACCAATTTTATTACATTAACATACTAGTTTTTAGCCTAGTTATGTACTTGGCCACCAAAACATGGGACATGGCACTGCATTGGAGCTTTTACTTGCTCAGTGGGCTAGCTAATGAATTTATGATTTGTCCTCTCTTAGTACACACACATATATAACTTCCAGCAAATTAATCATTTTATCTTAAGGTATATTATTCATTAACATCTATTAACTTTCAGCAACTACAGTGAAACTAATAAAAAAGGTGTGTTCAAGATTTCAAGGTTCAATGTATAATGTATAATAAAGCAGAATCCCAGAATTAAGACTAGTATTAAGGATATACGCATTAGTATTTGTTTGTAGTCTGATATACCGAACTGAGGTGAAAATGATTTGGAGAATTTGAGGAAGCAAAATGTAATGGAATTATTGAAGGAGTGAGAAAACACATGCTGCTCACAGAAAGGAAAGGAGGAACCAACAAGAATGGAGTGTGTACGACAGATGTGCATGCGACAAAAGGAACAGAAAACGCAATGACAGACACAGACCCGGCCATTGTGGAGTCTGGATGAAGGCAGGCTGCCGGTGCTGCCACAGAGGTCAGAGTAAGTCCCCTACGGCAAGCAAGTGGGACAAGATATGCAAATGAGAAACACGAAAGCAGAGAAAAAAAGTAAAAAAGAAAAAAATCTCTTGCATAGCTATAAACAGGCAGAGGTAGGAAGCAGCTCTGAGTGTTAATACTTTTAACTTAGTAGTAGTTATTCTGAAGTATCTGTACTTGAGCTTTTCTTTCAATTAGGTTTTTTTTACTTTTATGCACTATATGATAATCTCTACTTTATACACACTTAAATATAAGCCATGTCACTATAGTTAGTATAATCTAGTTAGCATAGTCTCTCTACAGAGTCCAACATATTTGTATGGTTATAGCTTTCTACATATTATGTTGATTCGCTGTTTGTACCCCTACAACACAAGTACAATGTCTTACACAAACATAAGGATTAACACAACCATTCAAACATAACATTTCTAAATAGTGCCATAATACCTATTGCTACCCACCAGTTACCTATTAGCATGCAAGCTAGTTTGTATCACCAGCATTTTTATTATGCTAGCTAACGTTTAAGAAATTACCTGTCATTTATTAGGTTCACTAGATGTTTGCAGACGTTCCTTGGTTCATTAGTGATAGTCGCACTCCAGTATCCAAAAATCAGTATGCGATTTGAAGCACACACATCTTTTATGACTCGTTCTAGTATTTATATTTTCACAATTAATACTTTAAGTACATTTAGGAGTTTGTGCTTTGTGGTGGTGTTTTTTTTTTAATGACAATTTGCTGTTTTACTGGAGTAAGAAATTTGTGTCCATCTATCACTTCTGTAAATATATATAGAGCTCATGTGAGAGAGAGGAAGAATATGAGTGCAAGTTATTATGAGAGACAGAAGCAGATTAGCTGAATTACACAAACTGAGAGCTTTATGTACACAAACTGAGAGCTTTAAGATATTAGTGATAAAGAAGAAATGGAAGCACAAAAGCATATGTGCACATGCAAAAAATTGAAATAATTACTATAAAGAGAACAGTGACCTCCTCCTCTTACTGGGCCGTATTCAGAGTTAGCAACTTGACTAATAGCGCTTGATCCAGGACATCCTTCTTACGCACGATGAACTAGAAGGACATCAGCAGAAAGTGTCCAGTTTAAGCAGGGGTTAAGCCTAAATCTCTGTGTGGATAAACTTGGTTACACATATTTTAGTGGCACTGAGCCCTAAATGGCCTCCAGATCCCTAAAAAACCCCTGTATTGTATCTCAATTTGAGAACTTCAGGGTAGGATTAAAAGAAATGGTGTGAACTTTTTTTTAGTCAATGAATATCTACTCTGTGAAGCTACTATACTTTATGCTGCACACTATATTGTCATTTATTGTATTTCAATCAAAATGTTTTTTTTTAATAATTTATAATGGATCAATCACTTTCATATCTAAATGAAGGTAATGGATACTTCTAGCTCACTATAACAAGTGTAATTCACAATTTTATCCATTTAAAATTCAGTCCAGGAGATTAGCAATGTCTATGTGTTCTCCTCTGATGTTCTTTTTGTGAACAGATATCATGCAGAGTCATATTCATGTAAGGTATTTAATATTGACCTTGAATTGCATTGCATCAGTTTTTGAGTAGATTTACAGCATGACAGATTTGGTTACAGTGCCACTGCTAAACTCCTTTGCAACTGTCGGAGCAGCCCATAAGTCTGTAGTTACGTCTGAGGGCAGAATACTAATATGTGCAATTTGGGTATTAAATCCTCACTACATGCACATTACTCAACTCTCAGTAAGGCTCACTGTGTTCTACAGGATGTGAAGTGTGTAATAAGAGGCACTTTCAGCACTGACACTCCCTCACTGAGCAGTGAGTTTGATTGGATTGCTGGAAGTGATTTTTTTTTTTTTTTTAAAATAGACGATACTTCAGTGCTACATTGGGGCTACTTTTTCCAATCCAAGCAATGGAATGATCATAAAACGAAAGTGATGATGTCATTACGCATATACTACAGGGTGTCCCAAGAGTCTCCATACATAGGTGAAATTAACACTTTTTAGCAAAATGTGTTAAGCTATTTTTTCAGATAGCGTTTAAGGTTTTTTTTTAATCAAAAGCAGAACGTATTGAAATCATTCTCATGGCTGGATCGGGAAGCTGTCGCAAGGTTGCGATGGACTTTAACATGAAACATGGCAAGCACATCACGCATGACACTGCTGCCAAACTTATTAACAAATTCAAAAAGACTGGAAGTGTTGCGGACCAACCGAGAAGTGTTGGACATCCACGAACATCCACTGACGAAGGCACAACCGACATGCTGCTGGCGTACATAGTCCCCCATTCATGGAGACTTCTGAGACACCCTGTATTATCATAACGTGAAATCTGTCATATCAGAGGTAGCAGTGCTTTTCACTCATACTAACCCTCAAACTGCCCCGACTTCCGACAGACATCCGCTCCTCGTCATCTGAGATCTAAGCAAGGGAGAGAAGAACATAAATTAATAATGCTTTGTTAGTATAGAACATGTAGAACCTTGGCTTCATGAACAAGAAGCACTGAACAGCTTCATGTCCTTGGCTTCTCGTCCTTGGTTTCATGTCTTTGGCTTCAAGTCTTTGGAGCTCAAAGCCAGACTGAGCTGTGAGGTAGAGTGTGGGACCTTCTGAAAAATACTGTTTCCCCTGAGATACACGTGGTGTGTTTGTTCTATAAAACATAGGCCAAACATTTAAAAAAAAAAAAAAAAAAGTCTAGTCTGTCATGTTACAGATTTTTAGACTTGTACAAAAAGGATAAGAAGCAGTGCAAAAAAAAAGAAAGACATACAAATCATTAAAAATAGAGGAAAAGGAGAAAACTGCCACCCTACAAAGGCAAACTGCAGTAACCACACTGAAATTGAGCTAAAAATATTACTAATTATTTTATTATACAATGTTTATTTAACAGACATAGAGAATTACAAAAATATTATAATAATAAAAGCTATATGCTAATTTGCTGTTATACCACAACACTGTTGAATTCTCGATTTCTCTGTAACATGACAAACTTCAATTTTTTTGTCTTATTAACTTAAAGACAGAGAAACAAATAGAGTCTGGTGAGGAAACAACAGGTTATAGCTGCTATAATGTAAGTAATAACAGGAACTAACTTGTTTCTTGGACGTCCTACAACATTAAACGCAACAATAAATGGACAAAAAGAAAAATGTGTTGCTATTTAATAAATGATAATTGTAATCATTGGTAAATTGCTGTGGTATAAAAGGAATGAATACACGTTGGGATATGCTGTTATAGAAAAATAATAAACAATATGTTGGTGTGGTGCTACCACCCTGCATATTTTCCTATAACAGCATGCCCTGTCATGTATAATTCCTTATCTCACGTCTGTAAAAGTTGTTTTGAGTACATTTTTACACCTTATTTTTTCATCAAAGTCAGAACTTGGTTACTTTGTCAGAAGATAAACCAGATGTTACTGCATTTTTCCTCTGGAATGGCAGATTCAAGCAAAGCAGAGCAAACCAAAGGGAGGTGGTACAGACCGACGTGTGTTTCCGTGAATGGCGTGAGTACCGCTCGCTGTCCTCCTGACAAGTGCAGCGGGGAAAAGAGAAAAAGGCAGCAGCAAAATTGCAAGTCAAAGGGCAAAAGTGAAAGAACTTTCAGATCATAAAGAATCATGGTACACAATAACCATACTGGGCATGCCTTAAGAGCTTACTCTGTCATACATAAGATGTAGGGCATGATAAGAGCTATAATAGCTATAACCTGTTACACTGAGTCATGTGACTGCTGCTTTTTAACGGCATCTCGGTTAAACAAGATATGATATTGTTTTCAACTTCCTCCTCTGGGAGTTAAGATATTAAACACATTATTAAAGACATGCAGCATTAGCAAAATAAATCTAATTATATTCTAATCATGCAGCATTGTTTATGTATCTATTGCAGAGTACATTTCATGAAGACGAAGCTGTGTTTATTATCTGATATTTCTGCTACAACTAAAGTCGATGTTGTATGACGCTTTTTAAATGCCATACCATCCACTGCTCAATATGGCCCCATTTGCTGTCCAGCCCATAATATTTCTGTTTGCACACAGGAAGAGAAGAGAAATCGGAAAAGAATATGAAAGAAGATGGTGAAAGATGAAGTACCATTGGCGCGGAATTATCATACAAACAAATTCAAGTTTGTTTAATGCTCTTTCCTCCAAGTATTCATCATGTATGCAATACTGCATAAGCTAACTTTCTTTCATTTCTAATAATATTTCCTTTTATGTCCTCAATAACATATCTTTCCAACCCACAATTTTTCAGGCATCAAGCACACACACTGATGTTGGATTAACTGGTAAATGTGTAAGAGGAAGAGAAGAGAAAGTGAGCCGGAGAACAGAACTTACCCTTTGAGTTTGATAAATCTAAAAGTAAGGCCAGGATGCAGAAGCAGAAACGGTCATGCAGAGAGAAAAAGAAGGTGATGTGTATTAGTACATGGCCAAAAGCAACACAGAGTCAGTGGAAAATAACAGTCGTGTAATTGTATTAGCTTTAGCCCTTAAGAATAAGCCATTGGCAGGGTTTTGTTCCTGTTGTAAACCTATTAGCTTTTGTCCGGTTTAAAGCTTGGAAAGGAAGTCTCTCCGCTGGAACAAACAACTAAACACCGTACGTGCCTCATACGTACGCAGGGGCACCTGGTATAAATGAGCTAGCAGGGCTAAGCCTTTCATGTCTTTCATAAATAAAGTGATATCAGACATCTATATCGGATTATTTGCTGTTAACAAAAGGCAGAGTATTTTAGATTTTTGTAGAACCATGTGCAACAGCACCACCAATTGTCATAAAAACAATACACAGAATGGCATTGAGTAGCAAGGCTGGGGCTGATTTCTTTCTATTCCAGACTATAGATTCATGCAGCCTGAGAGCGTGTCAGGGGATTACACAGAGTGAAACACCCGTTAGATTTTGTGTGCATATGTGTAACAGGCCGTTAGCAGTGATTGAGCAGGCGCAAGTGAAATACAGTTGCAGACGAACAATGTGTAATGAGGCGACCATCCTATTTTCCCCAAAATGGAGGAGAAACTAAGGGGCCGTTTACACGACAACGTTTTCAGCCTAAAACGGAAAACTTTTTATGCGTTTTGCCTGTTTGTTTACATGACAACGGCGTTCTGGGGACTGAAAACGCATATTTTTGAAAACGGGTTTCCAAGTGCAAGTTTTTGAAAACGCCGCCATAATCGTCTCCATGTAAACACCCAAAACGAGAATCTTTGAAAACAGTGACGTCATGCGCGTGCGTAGTACGTGTTAGGTATGTAGACATGCGCAGTACGTGTCTATTGTAAAGGCAAGCGCGAACAAACATACACAACAATGGCGGAGTACATGGTAGCGTTGTTGCTGCTCAAGAGTTTGCTAACGCTTCTTCAGCAAAGTGTGGATTTACTTCACCAATATTACAACCAACTAACAAGGTGACAGCGCCAACTACTGGCCTGGCATACGTAATACAGCGTTTTTGGCCGTTATCGCGGATATGCGTAAACGCGAATCGTTTTGAAAACGTTGTCCTGTATACGTGGAACTTTTTGAAAACGCGAGAGAAAAACTTTTCCGTTTTTGACTACATCACTGTCGTGTTGTCCAATCAAAGTCCACATTACACACAAGGACAGACGTCAGAACCGTAAGTTTAACATTTTTTAGTTTGAATGAAAAAGTTACAACTAATCTGTTTACTGTGATTGTTATTCACAATAAACACGGCATGAAGCCGGTAGAGCATTACAAACTTGAAACACATTAAAAATTCAAAGGAACCATGAATGTAGCTCTATATCTGCCTTTAATTGCAAGCATGTGTATAATAGTTTCCCCCACATCATTCTTATTATGCCATTGATGAGAGCTTGTGATATAATGCATTACTCAACCCTAACAGTTTCATTGTCAAGCTGTTGTTTGCTAATAGATATTAGCCTCTCATCTAATATCAGTACCAGCTGTATGTCTAACTGTGCCAAAAATCAAGTTTAATTAACTCTAAATTTTCCAAATTAAGCCAAAGTAAAATCATCTTAATGATTGTGATTGATCTTTCTCTTCCAACAGACCTACAGAGGAGATATAAAGTACAGTGTTGAGTCATTCTTCTACTTACCTTAGCAAAATCACACCAGGTGCTGCACATACACTGATCCCAGTGACGAAATCTACCCTTCGACAAAAACCTGAAACCCTGAAAAACGACCCTGCGTACACAGAGCCCCTTATTCACAAGACTGTAATGCTAACCGGGGAAAGTTCACACTCGCTCTCCCAAGCACCACGACCTACTAATCTACTTTGGGACCTTTTAATGGGCTTTAAACCTGGCGTGACTGTACATGGTACATGCTTCAGTTCGGAGAATGTTCCTGTAATCCTGAGGCTGTTTGTAAAGAATATAACAGGGTTGCACACATCTAGTTATAACTGTATGTTCTACTTCAAACAGCACATGCTCTATAAGAGGGGAAAAAAGGTTTACATATCTTCAGTTTGTCGCTCTGAGAAAATGCTTCTAATTATGTGGAATCCTACAAATAAGTGTCCTATCAGTGAAGGCTTCAAATAGTACCCGTTAGGATGCCAGGAACCCTGGAGAAACCCTTTTGTCTGAGACTCTCAGCAGGAATGATGCTAATCTAGACACAAACTCTTCACTGGAAGCTACCCATTGGTTTGTTTCTTAGTGTAGTAATACATCTGTTTCGAGTTGCTTGTAGTTTTACTTGTGCCCTTTCCTTGTGACACTTCATTGGACTTCACTGAAAAAAATGCTATATACATTATTATTATTGTGATTATTATTATTATGAGTAGCAGTAGTAGTAACAGTAATAGTGTTTTTATTTTAGTGTAATTGACCACGACAGCCTCACCTCTTTCTGCTGTCTCTCCAGTTCCTTTAAGCGGATCTCTCGAGCTTCTGCCCGGGCCGCCCGCTTGGCCGCCAGTCTCGCCTCAGCCTGCCAAAAAAATAGAAAAAAAGAACATGCTGAATCGGGACCAGTTGAAAATCCACCCTAAAAAAACAAAATGTACCCAAGTAACCCTCAGTGAATGAACTACAGCAGAATCCCGCTAAAAAAAAATCAGACCCAGAATCTGTTTTATTGCCCAAGTATGATTCACTTTTGAAGAGTTGGAAGTTGCTCCCGCAAACAGACCACCAACATTACAACCATCAACAAGTAAGAAGAGAGAAATAAGAGAAATGTAAATAAATAAGCAAATAAATAAACAAATCATATATCAAAAAAACGGAAACTTCCGAAAAACTAGCCAGTGGGTCTCTACGTACAATCCTGACTCTTATAACCACATACCATTTCCTATTAACTTCACTGTAGCTACTAAATAGTTCATAGCAGTTAAATCATATGCTTCAAGATGAAAAAAACCAAATAAACCAACCACATATTTACCATTGTCAATGAGAACGGCAAAGCAGCAGGCACATATCCAGCTAGCCTGGAAGCAGGTCTGATTTGTGACAGCTGAATAGTAACTTGTGAGCTTGCTTTTAGAAGATGCTTTTTATACGTTAATCCAATCCAGTGCTCAGACCATTCACAGGTTTTCAGTGATTAAACATGTCCTTAATCTCATCACGGTGCTCATTGTGCTGCACAAATACCAGTCTGATAGATGAAACAAACTGGTAAAGCCCATAACTCACTTCATCACATCCAGAGCAAAACCAATAACAGTACCAGTAAGAGTAACAGAGGGTAACAGTAATATAATATATTATTATTACAGATAGAATGTCGGGTAATGGACGGATTTAACAAACACAGTTATAACAACAATATAATTTGTGTCCCAGGGTGTTTTCCCACCTCACAGCCATTGTTTCCAGAATAGACTCCGGATCCATCACAACCCTGATAAGGATAATTAATGGATGACTGAAAGAAATTTGATTTTTCTTTCTTTCCTCTGTGTAGATAGGTGATGATGCAGGACCCATACTACTTTACCACACTTACCCATTTCCATTTACCCTCTTATGGTTCTATGGAGCTAATATCGTCTGGAAAGCTTGAAACACTGGACTGGTATCAAATCAGATGTGCCATGATTTCTGATCCACTGAGGCATTTTATGCCACCTTAAAGCGCAGCAAAGGACTGCAATTAAATTTTATTTATATAGCACTTTTAACAACAGACATTGCCACAATGCAGCTTTACGGAAATCCAGACATAGATGTAGATTTGGCAAATTGGCAACAGAAGTCAAGTCAAGTCAAGTCAAGTGGAGTTTATTGTCATTTCAGCCATATACAAGTACATAGTGAAACGAAACAACGTTTCTCCAGGACCAAGGTGCTACATAAGAAACACAGAACAACACAGAACTACTAGAGACTACATAAATTATGCAATAAAGTGCACAAGTGCCAACATGTGCAGACAGCACAAGACAGTGCAAAACAGTACAAACAGTACAGTACAGTACAGTGACTACTGGGACAGGCAATGAGCATAGTAAGTCCCAGTGCAGCGCCGACCAGTACACAGTTCTGTTTAAAGTGAACCTAGTGACAATAGTGCAAATAGTACAAGAAGCTTACAGAGAGTTTGCTTGTTTCTAAGAGGATGTCTGTCTTGATCAGTATCTAGTGTCAACTGATACCCAGAACCCTATAATGGCATTTTATACACCAATCAGCAATAACGTTAATGTTGTGTGGGTCCCCTTTGGGTCTAATGTTGTGTAGTTCCCCCTTGTGCCACCAAAACAGCTCTGACCATTAAGACATGGACTCCACAAGACCTCTGAAGGTGTGCTGTGGTATCTGGCACCAAAATGTTAGCAGCAGATCCTTTCAGTCCTGTAATTTGCGAGGTGAGGCCTCCATGGATCGGACTTGTTTGTCCGGCACACCCTACAGATGCTCGATCGGATCGAGATCTGGGGAATTTGGAGGCCAAATCAACAATGTTTAGGTAGGTGGTACGTGTCAAAGTAACATCCATATGAATGACAGGATCCAAGATTTCCCAGCAGAACATTGCCCAGAGCTTCACACAGGCTCCGCCAGCTTGCCTTCTTCCCATAGTGCATCCTGGTGCCATCTCTTCCCCAGGTAAGCGATGCACACGCACTCGGCTGTCCACATAATGTAAAAGAAAACGTGATTCATCAGACCAGGCCACCTTCTTCCATTGCTCCATGGTCCAATTCTGATGCTCACGTGTCCATTGTAGGTGTTTGGGGTGGTGGAGAGGAGTTAGCATGGGCACGCTGACTGGTCTGCGGCTACGTAGCCCCATACACAGCAAGCTGCGATGCACTGTGTGTTCTGACACCTTTCTATCATAGCCAGCATTAACATTTTCAGCAATTTGTACTACAGTAGCTTTTCTGTGGGATTGGACCAGACAGGCTAACCTTCACTCCCCCCGCGCATCAGTGAGCCTTGGGCGCCCATGACCCTGTCGCTGGTTCACTGGTTGTCCTTCCTTGGACAACTTTTGGTAGGTACTAACCACTGCATACAGGGAACACCCCACAAATAAGGAATATAACACAACCTCGAGGTGTGATAGTAAAATAATCAATGACAGGGTGGCGTGATGCAGCCAGATGTGAAACAGGGGTACCGTTACCACCCCAAAGTTTATAAGTTAGGTTATTCGGTTAGGTTTTTTTTTAGCTATAAACAGGAATTCCCTCATCAGCCTTAGTTTTTTCTGTCTTTTGAAATTAATAATGCAGTTTATCAAGTTACCAAGATACTACAAACATAACACCTTCCATTCTGAAGACTTTTCTGCAGCGGAAAACTTAAACTTACAGCTTTACCCCTGACTGACGTAAGTACTGACACTGGGATCTAATTCCATGAATGTTAAATAAATGTGACCTCAGAGAAAACCATAACAACATTTAGACATTTTATTTGTTAATTAACTTTGTTTGTTTATTATTAGGCTTAGATTATGTGATGCATCTGCTACACAAATCCCTGTGAATTAGCTCTTACTGTAGAAACAATAATGTATTACTACTGTCAGAGTTGCTGTTATAGAAAATGAATCAAGACTTTCTTACCAATCAGAATCAATTCAAGTGCTGTGGTATAAAAAAGGTTTTCTAAGTAAAGAAAATTAAATGCTTTTTTTTAGTGCTTTTAACAGTAGATATTGACAAAAAACAGCTTTACAGAAATTCAGTCCCTAATTAGCAAGCCAGTGGTGACAGCAGTAAACGAAACTCCCTGAGATGGAATGATGAAAAACCAGTCTCAGCATGGATCCTCCCCTCTTCTGGGTGACTCCAGATAGAGGCATTTTGATCATTAAACTTACTATACAGTTGTACAGTGAAATGGAAAACAGTACTACAATACTTGGGATCAGTGCTTCTGGTACAACGTTTGTATAAATTCTGTACATCTTTTGGCCACTACAGCTCTTTTAAGACTTTTAATATTGCTTCATGTCTGTGATTTGTAAGTGTTGGTGTGATTTTACCCTCTTTATTGTTATGTACATGATTAAGAGTGTTTTGTGAACTTTCCTTGTCAATGGTGAGGGGAAGTCAACAATGTACTGAACAGTAATGGACCAGAGCCCTTGTGTAACGTCAGAATACAATGAGGCAAACATTTAGAAACTACAATGGCTGGACAGACCTAAAGTACTATTCATCATATATTTACGCCATACATTTTAAATTCTTTTGAAATACTAATTACCTCTTTTGAGTGTTCAAAAATTAAAAATGTTTCTATTTCACAGATATAAGCCAACCTTTCTAGATGTTGTGCAATTGTTGACCAGCATGTTCAGCAGCCTGTTTAGCTCGGTAGAGTTATTATTGAGCCTAGTGGTCAAAATGGGAGCTACAAAAAGCGCTAGGGCCATAGGGGAAGGAACCGTGCTGCCTCGTGCTCACTCTGTGAATGTTTGGTTTATGAGTGGAGGAGAAGCAGTAGGCAGGACAGTTAATGATGCTACCTATTCTGTGTTCATTGGACCAGACCTCCTGTATTACAAAATTATTCTTAGGCCATAGTTCTCAGTTCTTTCCCCGATTAGGTCGAAAGGATGTGATTAGCAAGTTTAATCTACATTGCCATTTAATTAGCTACGTAACTAGCTAGGTGGTTACTGTGTCTTTGAACTGCAATTATCAGCAACCAGAGACCATCATAACTGCAACTGCTTATTCAATTATAACGTCTAATTTCAATAAAGCCATGATCGGAATTTTTGTGCATCTGAAAGATCAACAAGCTAAATTACTTCAAATGAGTCAAATGAAAGGGTGAGGTAGCAGTGCTATGTCAGAGATGAGCAGTTTGATCAACCAATTCTGTTCTCTTGTTGAAAAATAAAATTGTACATAGTAAGTTTGTTCATAAAAAGGGCATCTCTTACACGCGATGGAGCCCTACCAAGCATGCAGAATGCCATGATGCCTGAATGGTGAAACAGTCCCCAACTCTGTTAATGTTAGTGTTAAGATTAACATGATTTTATTAGTTGACTGAGATTTCATCTCATTTTCTCACAAGTAGCCTGTAGTTGTAGATCTTGCACTGCATCTTTTTTTCTCCACTGGAAGGGCACCCATTAGGGCACTTCATCATGTTTCCTCGCATGTAGGGAAACCCTATAGAGCACTGCATCCTGTATTCTCCAGTGGAAGGGCACCCTAGAGGACACATCGCATTTCTCTTTCTTCAAATTTTTTACCTTTGAAAGGCAGCCACTAAAGCACTTCATCACATTGTCTCCACTGTAAGGACACGTAGAAGGCGTTTTCATGGCCTTTTGTTGACCATTAAAGCAATTACCACTTGCATTTACAAGTTTGATACTGTATTAGGGCTACAACAAAGAGCCCGAGCTCCAGTCCTGAAGGGTCATGGTCCAGCAATTTCCCTTCCCTATTATCCCTGACATTAAATGAGCTTAATAAACATGGTAAATAACTGATGAAATGACTCGTATATTTTTGAGAAGGGAATTCATCAATGATCACTATGGGCAGGCTTCACTGTTGATGCTAACAAACAGCTCGGATGTTGAAAAGAAATTTCCATGGAAGCGTATTGATTAAATTACACCGAAAGAGTAACGGCATTGCGTAACCCAACAAGAAAATGGTGCATATTTGACAACTGTCATTCTAAACAATCCAGAGCAAAGAACATCTCACTACAACACACTCAACATCCTGTAATATCCAACTTGATCATAAATAAGAGTTTGCGTAAACTGGACGAATCAGAGATGTGTGGTTTCCTTAAACATTCCTGCAGTCTACTGACAGCAAACAAAAACAACACTGTGCTAGATCCTAACAGTGATTCTGTTTCAGATTAGGGTTGCTATATCTATTTCCCCAAGCACAGTCTGCAATACTTTATAAGAAACCAGACTTATTGTCTAAGACAAGGTACTCCAGTCTTTTCCACAGAAGTTTTTTTTATTCTTTCTTCAATAAACACTTTGTCTTGGTCAGGTTCACGGAGAACTGTGTACACTATGCTCACAAACATTCACAACCAGGGGCAACGTAGAATACACAATCCACCTACCAGCATGTTTTTGGGAGATGGAAGGAAACCGGGGAACCTGGAGGAAACCCATGCATACATGGGAAGAACATGTGAAACTTCACATGCAGTTATCTGAGCTGAGGATCAAGCATAGTACCCTGTAGCTATGAGGCGGTAACTCTACCTGCAGCACCACCATGCCACCCACACAGGTATTCATTACATCCAAACAGGAATCACACCTACTCATACCTAAGACCAAGATAAATTAAACTCATGGAATCAGGCTTGGCCTTTGCATGCTTGGATTTGTGCATTGTGCAATTTGTGCATTTTGTATCTGAGAAACAAACATTCTTGGTTTGTACTACTGATATAAAGCACGCCTATATAAGGTGGTTCTGCTTATTTTCAACATGTATGGCAAAACAGAAATTGTCCTGTGTGCAAACAGAGAGATATCTCACAGTCCAATGTGGTTCGTGCACTGAGCAGAGACAGAAGCTTTGGGTCAGGATGCACTGGTGCATGACTTGCTAAAAAAAATGGCTGTATGCCTTCCCAATGCTGTCACTGCTGTGGATGACACTATATGCAGCCCATTCTGTCCGAACAGACCATGGTTCCACTTGTTGTTGATGTCACTGACTAGCCCTTCATACCCGCTACCCATCAGACAAGACCTACTGTCCCAGATGAACAGGGTCACTTTTGCACAGCAGACCACACACCCCGGGAAGTAACCATAGCATATTGCACAGCACAGCATAAAGGGTCAGGCAAACTTTTGAAAATGTGTTTACAGAGTTGACTAGAAGCATCTCTTTTTGCTTAAAAGTGTACATGGCAGCATTGGCTTCATACAAGGGACAGATGACTATTTTTCGCTGGGAGTGCAAAAGCTAGTCAAAACTCTTCTTAAAGCTGTGAAAGGTGTCTCACCCTCACGTAAAACAGCGATCCCATGGTGGGATCATGGAATTAGTCCTAAGCAGCTTATGCAACATACCATAATGAAACAGTGGAAAATGCTAAATAAAGTAGCGTTCACTTTGTCTGCGTCTACGCTGGGATTTCAGAAATGTCACACTGTGGCTAAATCCAGCAGTCAAAGATGCTGATGCTGCAGTATGTCAATAAACCTATCAATCTATCAGCTCCTGTAGGTCAGAATGTGCCCTAGTTAGTCCAGTGAGGGCTCTCAAGCATTATGTGGAAATGACTGCCTGCTGGTGGGTCACTGACAAACTGTTTGTGTGCTTTGGTGAACAGCGTAAGGGGACTGTACTGTCTAAAGACAGATTAGTCCATTGGTCAAGAGGTGCCTTCTTCAATTAAATACCATTCAATGCGCACTATGGCTACCTTCTGGGCACCACTAAGAGGAGTGTCATTGTGGACATTTTTGAGGCAGTGACATGGAGTTCACAGTCAGATTTTACAGACTGAATATCTAAATAAAATATGGTATTTGTTTATGATTGCTGTCTGTTATTGTCTAGCGAGGTGCGGCATCAGGATGTGTTATAAACCCTTGTGACCTTTGATACACAAAGGTCCATTAGGAAAACAGAAGGAAATCACCCTGGTCGTCCGGAAGAAAAGGAAGTTCTACCACTGAGTAGAGGTCCTCTAAGGCCACCTGGGTCATTTGGGTTGACAAGAATGGCCATAGCAGGGGTCTTTTATAGCCTGCACATGTGAGGTCACGATCATAAAGTGACGAGTTTGCTATTAGTACAGTGGAGGAAAAGTGCAAACGGGAACACTCTTCTGAAGGAAAGCTTCCATTCAGTCCTAGAACCATGATTACATATGTAACCTTCTGATATTTACAAAAAATTACATGTATGAAATACAAAGTATTGTCTTGCTCTGTACAGATGTGCAAACAGTTTTATTCACGGTTTCACTGATTTAAAAAAGGAAAACCGAATCAAAATGCAATGAATTCTGGGAAAGGTCTGCAACTGAGTGCACATCCATGTTAACTCATTAGGCCTAGATGACATAATGAACTTCATTTCTGAAATTAACACACTGGAATATCCCTACAATGGTGATGGAGATTCTGTCAAAGGGAAATGGGATAACTGTGAAATAAAAACAGTATTGGCATGCAGGACTAGAAGCTTCTTTCAGTCACATCAGCTGATCATCCTGTCAACAGCATGTCAAGGAAGGCCTGCTTTTTTCAGTAGGCCCTGTAGCAATGGCAATCCCTCATGCAGCAAAAGCTCTGTGCTTGTCTAAGGCAGAAAAACAAGCACAAAAGTAGGAAAGCAGACTATAAATCATAAGACAAAAGCACGTGAATGCCAGCACAGCCTATTTATGGTTTAAATGCTTGATCCTTTTTTTTTTTTTTTCCACGGAAGGCCTTACACGCCTTTTGGCTCAAATGAGCCCACTGTTTCAGCATAGACATGAAACAATTTTCTGGAAACTGAGCATGCTCACATGGAAGTGTTAAAAACCTAAGAAGACCTTACAAGATGCTTACAAATAATAGAACCAAAGGGTAAATAAGGTCAGAGCATAATCAAAGAGTTAGAAAAAAAAAAAAAAAGTGATAATTGCAAGAGTCTCGATGTAGTGAAGCCCTATTACAGCATAAACACAACCACATGAGTGTGCAGTGCTCTGAGAGCAAAACTACCAGAAACAGGGGATCTGTGTGTTTTGTGTGTGTGTGTGTGTGTGTGTGTGTGTGCATTTGTAGGAGGCTTGTTTTTATATCTGTGTGGGGACATTTGCCTGGTGCCCGCAAGAGAACTTTTTGTTTTCCCCTAACAGAAACTAGACTTTTTTTTTTTTTTTCTAAATCTATAAGAGCTACAATTAGTTAGTATGGATGTAGACATAGCATTACAAGTGTGTGTGTCTGCCTGTCTGTCTGTCTAACATCATAGGCAACTACAGTATATGTGGACTCTGATATGTACTGCTTAAGGTCCATCTCAGTACACTTAACAATACCACAAACAAGAACTGCCGCAAATTATACCGACATATTTTTATGTCCATGCTTGTATTGGAATCCGGACCAAACAGATGCTTTAAACTGTCACGGATCATTTCTCTGGTCAGAGATACAGCCCATCATTTATGTGCCTGCAAATAGAGAAAGGGGATACATTCGCATTTGACCATTTTCATTGTGCAACTCTGTGGCTAGATGCTAGCTACATGAGCTATATTTTGGGTTTTCTTATTTTGTAAAGGAACAGCTCTAAATACAGGCTGGCACTCATTGTGGTCACAGGGACTGGGGGATCATCAGAGAATCTGAGTGGTGTTACACGGTTTATTAAGCAGGGGCATCAGTGAGCTCTATACCCAAAACAACCAACCTGATGTTCTTCCACTATTTAGCCAGAAAAGAGTTTTGGTATTGCAACTGTAGGTGTTCACATACCAGATACAACGAACATTTACTGTACGAGCTACATGACGGATAATCAATATGTACAGATAACAATGTCTTGAATCTATACACTGATTAGGCCAAGCTTTGCACAATTTGGCCTGATTTACTAAAAAAGCAGGTAATTTTCATGTGCAAGGTGTGTTGTGCATGCATGATTTCCAAAGAGTACTTAAATGAACGACATCATGTGCAAAGACAGCAGAGGAACCAATACATAAATTAGGTTTTTTTCATGTCCTATTTGTTATTGATAGGCAGGAACAAGATGTCTTCTAACACCCAGAAGAGTTAAACTGAAACTAGCCCCATGTGCATAATGGCACATCCAGCATAACAGTGATTAATACAATATAAATGTAAAATAAAAGAGCAAAAGTATGTTCTTTTCATAAGGATCACGTTAATGAAAACCTGTGTTTAAATGTTGATATGGGAGGTGTGAACTTTCACAAATAGGCAGCAATCCACAATAAATTTTAATTTCCTGTCTGGTAATGATTAATGTGTGGTAATGATAATACTGTGCACGTATCAAAGTGTTTCCAAACATTAGCAGTAGTCCAGGTGGTTGAGGTGGTTAGACTAATCGAAAGCTCAGCAAATTCTGAAACACAACATAGCCTTTGGGCAGCATATGAGAAGCATATGAATTCTCTTTCCTTCCCTCTGGCCTTCTTAAGCCTTGCCATACCTTAAAATACATTCCTCCTAATTAGGAAAGTCAGTAATGAGGCCACATTTCTACCTTCAAATAGCCTTGATATCATCTCATTGTAGGAATTTTTTGCCATGGAAACTCTTTATAATCCCCACACTCCTTGTTCCACAGGGACAAATTAAGGTAAAAAGCAAAGTAAGTCCAGCAAGAGCTTGTTTTTAGTAGCTCTCTGTGCTCAGGCTGGCTCTGGAAACATTCAGCTCAACTTTAGAGCACTGAAACATTCCAAAGGAAACAAGTCTGTAGTCGTAGCCTGGTCCAGTTTGCTTGTTTTATAAGTCTTACCTAAAAAAGCATTGCCTGGTAGTGGCCAGTGAGTGAGCACCAATAGCAGTTTGTAAATGCTGGTGAACTATTTTCAGCCTTGCATTGTAAGCTGATTGTTATTCCAGTCGGACAAAGTAAAACACACAATCAGAGTGGTAAAGCAACACTCGCAGTGCAGCTGGAAACATCCTCTCTTAAACGCTAGTGTAGCAGAACTGTGTTGATGGATAAATGGACAAAAATACTTTCTGGCTTAAACAATAAAGCCTCTTTCTTTATGACCAGTTTTGAAGGAAAAAATAAAGCACAGCAAGCCAAGTGTTGATCAGTTATTGAGCCTCTGCGGTTGAGCATAGCCTTTATTTTTTAACAGTCTGGCCTAAATCGTTTGCACTAGTTGGTCCTCATTATCACTCATCAGCATACGCATGTTAAATTAGAGAGAGCTCTCTGATTGGCTGTGCAGGAAAAAAGAAATCAAAGTTAGCAAAGCAAGCAAACAAAGTGCTTAAGCATCTCCTCTGATTAATGAGTGGATTAGCAAAAGTTAAAAATAACATTTGCTAATCTTCCCATTGGCACATACTAAACAAATCAATCTTTAGTAACCACTTTCTGATTCTAACAATGTTATCGCTCAGTCACAGGGATTTGGAATCAAAGACTAATAGTAAACACAGCCAATCATTTTACTGTACCAAGATAGCTAAACAGACTGTTTTGCTCCCTGACCTCTGAATTGAAATCTTGGCCATTGGTCTGCCCTCTTTTTTTAATTTTCAGTCTCTCCTCTTAAGTATGAGCATCAAAAGATTTTTCTAAAATCAGGTCAAACATTATCAATAATTGCCATTTCATGCCAAAAAGCAGCTAAGCTGCTAGGTGAAGAAGAATGCTACATTTATTTACGATATTTACAAATTACACCGACTGCAGCCTCCAAGCGATTCTGACAATGAGGTCAACCAATCACCATAAGAAGTCGTGTGTACAGGCGGGACAAACATAGAGCGAACTGTCCAATAAACATCAAGATGTTTTTTTCTTTGCAAAACGCCCACACTCCATTCACTCCCAGTGAAGCCGTGTGTCCAGGTGGCCCGCAAAATGATGCGTTAATAGCTTGTTGTCCAATGAGCGTTAATCATTCATCCCATTAAAATGGTTAGTACACAAACACCTAATAGACACTAATAGATGCACAGCTGGATAGATGTCTATTAGCTCTGTGTACAAGACTTTCACGCAGGCTGCGCTGTTCAACAAAACAGTTTGAGTTAAATAAACGAACAGCACGATATTGCAGTGAGACATTTGGTCATTTGATTCGCTAAAACATTGAATTCCACCAATGAATAAATAATATAGACACTTTGGTAAACATTTCATTGCTGCATTTTAATTAAATTTTAGGGGAAGCCAGGCTTCCCGTGTAGTCATAAAGCAATCGCCCGTGGAGAACACTAGGCATGAGACAGGATATACACCCTGGATAACTAGTCCATCGAAAAGCACCATGTACGTACTCATTCCCATCCAGGGGCAATTTGGCATAGCCAATCCACCTACAGGCATGTTTTGGGAGGTGGAAGGAAACTGGAGAATCTGAATGAAACCCATGCAAACACAAAACGCCATACAGACAATCTCAGGATTGAACCAGGAACCCTGTAGGAACCCATGGGTTTCATTCAGCATCCAGGACCCTGAAGCGGGCAGTTAAGATTGTGGCTGACCCTCTCACCCCGGACACAAACTTTTGAGGCACTCCCCTCCGACAGGAGGCTGCGGTCCATCAAGACTAAAACCTCACGCCACAAAAACAGTTTCTTTCCATCCGCAACTGGCCTCATCAACAATATCCAGGACCCATCATGGTCTCCTATCTACCTCCATGGACATTAACAAAAAACCCCATCTGCATCTTCTTACTTCAAACTGTGAGCATTTGCACTGGCCCAATTTTGAACATCCTGCATGTACAGTTAATATCTCTATTTTTATTTGCCTAAATTTTTATATTTCTATATTTATGATCATAGTTTTCATAGCTTTATAGTTTATTTATAATTATGCTTCTCATTTCATAACTTTCTCTTTTCTCTTTTACTTTCTTATCTTACATTAATATTAATCTATTAATTTCTTATTAATATTATTTTTATTTCTTGTATTTTACTGTAATTACTAAGCACCAGTACACCAAGACAAATTCCTTGTACATGTAAATCCACGGTACTTGGCAATAAAGGTGATTCTGATTCTGATTCTGTAGCTGTGAGGCAGCAATGCTACCTGCTGCATCACCCTGCTACGCTAAACAGATTACAGTGGAGGAAAAATGGTAGCTAGGTTACTGTTTTGGCCATGTCCCACTCTGCATAGTACACACTCTATAATAAAACATACCAAAGTGATAAAAGCCTTTTCAGTGTCTAGCTCTCCAAACCGTTTCACTAAAGCGTTAGTATAATTATCAACCACATAAATAAAGAGCTCTGTCGTTCTCCAGAGATACCAAGCATCTTTGTGATTCGACTTCACATACAGCTAACACTTCACCATGTTGGTGTTGGTGAGCTAATGTTTATCCAGGAAGAGCTAGCCTGCAGAATACAATTTATAGCACAGACACCTTGAGTTCATCACAATATTTGGCAAACTCTACCATTTTTTCCTCCTTTCCTGACACAGATTTCCTTTCAAACTGCAGTAGATTATCTCCAAGATAGTGAGGACTGTTGACATTAGCATAGTGCTGGAAACAAAATCCATTTTCCTCACTCACCAGTGACGAATCCCTAATATATACTCAAATACAATCTGGATATTCTTAACGGCTCATATACCCTTGGAACTCATGGAACCCAGCTAGCAGAACATTCAAAAAAGTGCGACTGGGCAGTGGTGCCTCAACAAGGCTCTGAATTATTGATCAGAAGGTCAGGGTTCAAGCCCCAGCACTGCCAAGCTGCCACTGTTGGGCCCTTGAGCAAGGCCCTTAACCCTCTCTGCTCCAGGGGTGCTGTATCATGGTTGACCCTGCACTCTGACCCCAGCTTCCTAACAAGCTGCGATATATGAAGAAAAGAATTCCACTGTGCTGTAATGTATATGTGAAAAATAAAGGCTTCTTCTTCAGCCGAAGAGAACCCAAAGTGAACCAAGCATCAAAATGACACTATCAACAGGGTACACACTAGGACTGTTTTTTTTTTTTAACCACTCTCAAAAGAATTCTGACCAATCCTGCCCACTCCTGAAGGAATTTTGACCAAATCCTGCCCACTCCCACAGAAAGTTTGACCAATTCCACCAGCTCCCACAGTTATTATTTTTGTTTGTGCCCGCCAGCAATAAATTATTTAAACCACAGTGACTGCGACACATCCAACACACTCCCATGTTAATCAGCGTAGTTATTCTTTGTCCTGTGAGCTTTATATCTGACCGCCCACTCCCACCCAAGAGACTAAAAACCTTCAACTGTGACTTTTTTGCTGTAGCAGTCCCAATGCACTCCTCTAGTACACTAGATACAAACATGGTACCTAATTTTCATTCAATTATTCATGCATTCATTCATCTTCAGTAACTGCTTTATCCTGGCTGCGAGGCAGGAATTCACATCTAGGGGCAATTTAGCATAGCCAGTCCACATAACATCGTTTTTGAGAGGAGGAAAAAACCAGAGAACCCAGAAGAAAAACCAAGTGGACACATGGAGAACATGTGAAACGCTGCACAGACAGTAACCAAAGCTCAGGATTGACGTTGGAGCTGTGAGGCATCAATGTATCCCTCAGCAGCACCGTGCTGCCCATCTAACGTACTTCTGCTCATGTGTTTATTATTTATTTTTTTGTTTATCATTACGTCTGTTCATCAGCTGTAGCTAGCTACGTGTTTGCAACAAAATGGCAAACACATCGAAAAAAATTCCAGATTCACGGCAGATTCACATTCATTCATCTTCAGTGGTGTAAAAATGGCGACTAGTCTTGCTTGTCAGGTAACACTCAAAAATACATACTACCAGAGTATTACGATTTCTGTAGCAGTAGTTCAAATAGAGAATACAGAACTATATGTAGTGATCCTGGAACACCAGCGATGGTGTAATTTTGTTCATAGTACTAGTTCAATACTATATGACTGCCATGAGGTGATGTAGGGAATGCAGTGATTTGCTGTGTTGAGAATATCTTCACCAAAATATTCAATCAACAGTGATCCTTTGATATGAAATTAACAAAAACTAGGCCATGCCAGTTTCACTACTGAGCTGCAAATGATTCACCATCTAAATAACATCTGCGCAGTCCTTGTCCTGTGTTGCTCTCTTTCCATTGATAGAGGAAGTAAAAGGCAGAGATGACATCATCAGGTGCACGACAGTCAATGACTGTACCTATGAGTGGACAACCTGGCATCATTTACTCCCACTGTTCAATTAAATTGTCTTCCACAAACGTCAAACATTAATGGGACCTACATTTAATGTGCTTTAGCAGCTAATGAAGACTGTATAAGCAGCTCATGTAATGTACCAACTGAAAATATAAGTGTATAAACAGCATTTACATTCAACACAACATACAAGTATTTTAAGGGGAAAAAAAATCACTGCTGCAAAGAACTCCTCAAAGAGGGTCTGTTAGAACAGTGTACAACAGAACGAGACATGGCTTTGCTCCAGAACTGTCAACGTTGTCAGCACTGTAAATCTTTGGTCTAAAGTTTGAAAGATGTCAAATGAAGTTATAGTCTCAGTAAGAGCTTCAGGTGCATGTTGGGAAGTGTGTGTGCATTCATGAGGCTAGACTTTCAGCCCACCCACAAATGCCACAGCCTTTTAAGTATCATCATATAACTCCTATCAAATGCATTTATCATAAAGGAAAAATATTGGGGGAGATATCAAGGTCATCTGAACTTACAAACAACAATGCACAGAACACGATCGCCAAAAATAATCTGTTACATTTTGCTTAAAATGTAAATTTGGCTAGCTTTCCATTCACTAACATGGGAGTGGGCTGGGTTTAAAATTGTACTACAGCCAGGCACTAGAGAGCCTCAGAGACATTCTAGCTTCACTTTTAATCCCTTGTTACGACGTCCGCTTTATATACAATCATTAGCTACAATCAGTAATTGTATAGTTACAAAGTGACCTAAATGGTAAGTATATGTAATAAATAGGGTGAGGAATGTAGGTATAAGCTAGTTATACCTAATAAACTGAGTGTGTAGGATCATTAGGTAAGAACAACTGTAGCATATACTATGGCTGCTAAAAGTTTCTGCTTGGCGAGGAGAGGACTAGGAAATCACACACACACACACACACACCCCAAACTCCACCCACATGATAGTTTCAGTGTAATCCACTCTTAAAATGCTGTAAGGTCCCATAATGCATCACTTCCTCCTTTCCACCTCCATTTACCAAGTACTAAGCAGCGGCTTAAAGCTTATCTTACCAACCCCCAATTATGCGCACACACACACACACACACACACACACACACACACACACACACACAAAATGGACCACAAAATTACTCTGTGATCATGCAGATGGATACATGACCATATAAAACTAATAAGAAAACACTGTTCAAAAATATTTCTCTAAAGGCCGCTGTTCTAGCCATAACAATCTAATGGAGAAATACATTAGGAACATATAATGCGTCAGATAAAAGGCTGGCCTGCCAGATGTACACTGGACATTAAAGTGTTTACTGGACTGACAGTCAGCATGGGATGTTAACGCTGTCTAGAGGCTTAATGATCCAGGTCAGTGGGTAGAGACTTGGCAATCTTCGTATGCTGCAGTGGGGCCAGGCTTATGTGCATTTTCTTCCTCTCCCACCGGCATTTATTCTCTGCCCAATGCAGACCTGCCTGACCTCTTCCCATTTGCCAGCCAAAACCACCACGCCTATTCCTCTGTGAGTCTCTCCCTGTTTAAAGAAAAATATATCCCACGATGCCTTGCTCTATCAGACACACGCCACTTTTGGCTGTGTGTTTTCCGCCACATGAGTCACAAATCAGAAAATGAGAGAGCCAAGAGGTGGAACAAGTAATGAATGCGAATTTGGTCAAATGTTCCACTGAGCTCAACATGTGTGACTAAGACAAATGTTAAATTTAGAAAATGACACACTCCTATTTCTGTTTCTGTACAGCCACATCATGGTCCCACAACTGCAAAGTTGTAATTCACATGAGCCAGCTTGTTTGAAAATGTACATTCTCATACACTTCATTTATAATTCCTAAACAGAAATTCATAAATAAATTCACATAGGTGAATAACAAGTTAAAGTCACAAAGTCAGTGTCATATAGCGGTTACACTCAGACGTAGTTAATATAAGTGAACATTTTTTTTCAGCAGGGATGAAAAATATCAGAGTAACTGCACTTCATTCTTCATGCTGTGATTATTTTGGAAGATCTGCACTTTACGCAAGCATTACTGAAGTTTAATTCTTTTACTCTTATTCAAGCAAATGTATGAGAGGAAAAAAACTCCTACTACTACTCTTTACTCCTTATATTTTCAATTTGACCTACTTTGACCTGAAACTACTTTCTCCACATCTCAAAATCTATTTTTCTGTTGCCCAGCTGCTATCAATTTTTAAAATCAATTTAAAATCAAATTCACATCAATGTCAAATGAAACTGCACACACCTGCGCTCATTTGTTTTTGAGAAAAGACCACTTGTGCCATCACATCTAAAGAAGCATCTTGAGGTAAGTTACCTTTAAGTTTGGTAAATTTGCTAGCTAGTTACTTTGTTGTTATAGCTACCTTAACATTCATCCCGCGTTGAAATGTTAATGAAAAATGAATGTTTTAATCAGTTACAAATATTTACTTTTACCCTTGCATATTTTAGTATGTTTCAATGTTGATACTTTTTGACTTTCACTAACATAGATATCTGGCTCCATAATTCTACTTTTAATGAAGTAAGGTTTTCACACAGTACCTAGACATTTACTTAAGTACAGCTGCTCTGTATTTTTTCCAACCCTGGTGTTCCAAGCCCTAAAAACCACTCCACTAAACATCCAATTATCAACCTGATCAAGAGCTCTCTCATTCTCAAGGGACACCAAGCACCTTTGTGTTTCCACTACAGTTCAGCAGGTGCCACTATTTCTAGCTTTCTATGCAATTCTATACCCAGAAGTATGTATCTCCTCTATATGAGAGGAAAGCACAAGCTATCTTAAAGCACAAGTATCTGAGGACCGCCATGTAGAAGGTGGGTGTCACTGAAGGGACAGGATGGTTTGGTTTAGGAACTATGTTCCCACCCATTTGCAGATAAAGTCCCATCAATTTGGATTGCCCATCTGTCTCTTTTTGCAGAGATACCACTCTTTACCATTCTACACATGCGCCAGACAGGGGCCTGCTGTACAAGGAAAGAGAACCGTTAATCAGAATAGCAGAGGTCATTTACATATATCAGTCTTACACGCATAAGCACAACTATATAAACAGCCTGTTTACGTGAGAAAAGGATACTGGAAAATAGCACAAATAAATTCAAGCAAAGGTAATTGGTAAGTGGATTTATGTGGAAGAAAATATAAACAAAACAGTTAACAATGTTCACCCTTATTTCAGGAGCCTCAACATTAATATATGGCGAATAGTCTCAAAAACCTATTACTTCTTTAGCCTTACATGCAGCTACTGTAAGAAATATGTCAAAATGAAAAGAAGGTGCATTAAGCAGATGTTTCAACTGTGTAATTTCACTAGTCTTTTAGGATCATTACTTGTCACAAGATGATAACATTCTCCGTGTCAGATTATACAATGAAGACAGACCGGCGCAAATGACTATATTCTGCTTATCATCAGCAAAATCAGAAAGTTGGGCCGCATAAATAGAAACATTCTTCAAAGTGAGCAATATTTTTACTGTTGATTGGAACGTTTGGTTTTTGTCACTGCCACTATCGTATACTTAGCTGTCCCATGTGTTTCGCATAATCCTATTCCATCCTGCTATTGGTGGCTTTTACATGAGTGTTGTAGCAGAGATCACACTAAGATTTTTACCCAAAACTTTTCAGACACTACCAGAATGTTCAAAAACCACTGATTTGTGTGACTTGTGTGATTGTGACAGCAAAATCAGGCCAGAAATAGTAAAGAAAATTATATATATCGCACAAAATTTGGCATCTCTAATAAATGTAATTAACTGATGTTAATTACATACTTGACCAATGTTAGTTACTTGAAGCACTGATAGATTTTATTTCACATTAAAGAACATTCTCCATTTACCTTGGCAGTAAGCGAGTGCCACATCAGTGCATTTTTCAAGGAAAATCAAGAGGTGAGAGATTCCTAACGTTAGATGGTGGGGAAGAGGGCGGGACTTTCAGGGTGTCGATTTAATATCTGAAAGTTCACAATACCTGCGTAACTGTCACTCACTCCAGATTCACATATCAGTACGTTCATCTTTGTTGGGGATAAAAGAAGCCTGTTCATTTTGTGTATTTCTGAGTGATATGTAGCAGTGTACTTCGATGCTAAAATGTGGAGTTCCTACACAAAATGCATAAAGGTTGGCAGGCTATAAATCAATAACTATAGAGCTGTAACTACGGAAAAAAAAATATTTGGTCACTTGTAAACTTTTTCCACATGCATTGCTCTTCTCTTCAAACTGAACACAAACATTTGGAAGAAATCCTGCAGCTGGTCTCATCTGTCTGCAATGCAGTAAACATGGCTGAAGGGGGTTATAAACTACTGAAAAGTTCCTACTACCTCCAGCCATGTTTTAAATCTGCTGCATAAGCCAAGGAGCCAAGTCCAGTATAAACACAGCGGAGTGAAAGTCTCTCTGTTTACACTTCAGACCATTTCTGAATGACCGGACTGTGTTAAAGAGGCTGGGACAATAGAAGAGAGTAAAAGAGAGAAATATAATTAGTGTGCATTGTCACTGCAAACTCCAGTGGCTAAAAGATCCTAACCAAGACACATGCCTAGCTTGAACATCTGGCAAATCCTTTCAATTGAAATTAACATAAATCAGCTTTACATAGTTGGGGTAATGAAAAAACCGAAGATGACATAAAGGCAACCATATGTGGCTCAAGGACACCAGCCACACCAGTGAAGTGTTTAGTATTTTCCCTGCTTTAGCCTAACAAACCCAAACCAGTTCCTCTGCTACTTCAAACCATGATTAAACGTTATAATATGAGGTGGTAACAGTTTACTTCCTGTCAGGACACATCACAGCTAAAACAGTCCATGCTGAAGTGTTTCATTCCTCTTAAACCACAGTGTTTTGGCAATGATTACAAACTGATACTACAGTATTTATCCATTTCTAGTTACTTTTAATGCAGTTGTAGAATTGATCTGTTACAGCACTGCAAGGTTTCAAGTAAATCTCAACGGGTAAGCAATAATTTGGCAAAAAAAAGTTCAATTTACACAATCTTCCTGTTACTTCAAATGTCATGTTTGATCTCTGACATTTCCTTCTTTTATTTTGCACTGGATCTACAAAAACTTTCAGAAAGACATAATAATTTTTATAAGACATAGACATAATAATTTTTATATAAACTATTAAGTTAAAAGGCATGTCGTGTACATAGTACACATAGCACATACAGCCTGATGTAAAACTATTTAAACATCTAATTTCCAACTTTGTAGTACAATTCTGCCATAAATCTTTGGGAGACTGGGAAAGACCTCAAAAGAAAGAAGTGATTCTGGTTCTCGAAGATCGCTCACTCCGCAATAATACCACAGCATTCAGCTACAGAGTCAGGGTTTGTTTTTGGTTATAGATTACTATTAAAGTTTGCATGTCATTAGTTAAAGAAAAGCTCTATCCTGAAACACATTAAATATGCTTATATTAAAATGTTTATGATGTCCTTAGCAATTCTGGTGCAAATGTGTGGGCTGGTGCTGTATGATGTTTAATAGGAGAAAAATATTGCATAATTTCAAACATAAGTAATAACGTACAGGTTTTTGCTGTTAGCTCCTAAAAACAAAAGAACAAGAGCTTTATTTCTCACCAGTGACGTTCAACATCATATTAATGAGAAACTCAATGTGGAAATTGAAAACGTTGGACTCAAGGTTTCAGAATGTAATGCAGTTATATGACACAGTTACTGCAGAGAATCGTCTTGTCTAGATAGCAATCTACGAGATGACGAACATGATGGTGGTATTAGCATGAAAGTTGAAGCTTTAGGACTGTTTGAGCAAAGTGTGAGAGAGGTGGAGGACTAACGTGCTGCTGCATTGCTGCTTTGGTAGAGATGAAGCAACAGCTAATTCCTAAGGACAACACTCTCAGCAGGTACTTGAAAGGAATTGTGGGTAACGTAGGAATTCAAAGTAATGTAGAGTAATTCAAAGAAGGGTGTGTACAGATTTGGGAATCCCCACAGTGAGAACAAACAAAATGAGTTCTGATATTTTCTTGAAATAAAGCGATTACCATTGTTGTCATGTTACCAGTTATACCAGTTATTACGATCAGTGCTTCACTGAAACAAAAAACAACTCTCTGCTAATCGGTCATGGCCTGGATTTCCAAAAGTTCCTACTGGAACCTGTAGTACAGCTCAGCACTTTTAATTCTGTCCTGAAGCACAACTAAGCAGCATGAAGGAAGTGACACAGATTTTTGCACAGCTTCGCTGAGTACCTTAAAGCATTCTTCATTTGAACTTTTCCTCTGGGAACGGTCATGAGGAGCAGAGACCGAGGATCTAGAGTTTTATGAGGACACACAACACCGGAGGCCTTGAAGCCACTGGTAATTTTCACTCTTTTTATAGTGTTCTCGTATTTTCTTCTATGCAGAAATTTTTCCGTGTTGCCTGGTAAAGCTTCAGTAGGTGAATGTGAACTAAGACAGAATATAGCAGACAAGTTGCAGGACAGTGTTGTCTAAGGCGAAAATCCCTGTGTGCGTTTGGCACTGAGGAAATGCTTTCCAGATGTAGTCCATTAACTTTAAAGGTCACAGCATGACAGGAGAATCATGGGCAACATCAGCATGTTCCCATATTAGAGCAAGCTAGAAGATGTGAGAAACCGTACTTCAATTCATACCATGTACTTGCATTGTACTACTGTAGTGTGATGTGCTCTACAAAAATAGAAATGTAACACATCATAGGAGGCGAGAGGTGTTGCATCCCATAGTCACTAGTCACTTTATTTGCACTCACCGGCCACTTTATTAGGAACAACTGTACCCCTGTTCACTCATGCAGTTATCCAATCATCCATTCATAATATCATAATATCAACTAAGGCATAATATCATGTAGCTTTATTTAAAATTCACATCAAATATCAGAATGGGGAAATAATGTGATCTCATTGACTTTGACCATAGCATGGTTGTTTTTCCCAGATGGGCTTGGTTGAGTATTTCAGAAACTGTTGAGCTCTTGGGATTTTCATGTCTACACAGTATTGTGCGAAAACCACAAATCATTCAGCAGCAACCCTGCAGGCGGAAATGCCTTGTTGATGAGAGAGGTCAGAGGGGAATGGCCACAGTGATTCAAGCTGAAAGGAGGGCTACAGTAACTCAAATGACCACTCTTTACAACCGCGGTGAGCAAAAAAGCATCTCAGAATGCACAACGTCAAACCTTGAGCTGGATGGGCTACAACAGCCCAACAGCAGACCACATTAGGTTTCACTCCTGTCATCCAAGAACAGGAATCTGAGGCTAGACAGTGGGCACGGGCTCACTGAAACTGAAAAGTTGAAGATTGCATGGAAATCCGAGGAGACCCTTCAGACACGGGAGAACATGTGGAATCCACATGGACAGTAATTCACTTAGGATCAGACTGGAGACCCTAGAGCTGTGAGGCAACAGTGCTACTCGCTGAGCCACCATGCCTGAGAGGATGTCAGTAATTGCACCACTCCGATGTATTGCACAGTACCTACATAGAAATAAGGAAGAAAGTTCCAGGGAGTAGCTACAGTGCACATCATTTAGAAATACATTTAAAGACTGAAACTGTGGGGGACACGACCTAAAGTTTTGAGGGAGATATAATATTTCAGAAGTCTGTCTTTATCTATTTATCTATCTATCTATCTATCACGAGGAATTCTTGTTCATTTCCACAATACACAGTAGAAACTGTACACTGTAGCCTAGTAAGCCGACATGATTAGCCCACATAAATGAGCCTTTTACACAGTAGTGAACCGCTGATGTCACAAACCGGGTGTGACGCAGAGGCGTCTGACGTCAGCAGTCTCACAGTTTCTCTTAAATTTTGATTGATTCTTTTCAAAACAGACGTTTTCAGGGAGGCTTGTGAACACAACAGACCCTTTATTATGTACAGCATGTCATTTACTCTAGGAGACTGACAATCGAACCATTTCATCATATTTAATAGGGAAATCTCCCTTAAGCATGCACACGTCATGTGGGTTACGCCAACAACAACGCCCTTTGATTCATAGGGTGAACACTGTTGTCTTTTGTCACCCATCACCATAAATACTGACTCATCATGCTCATCTTCATACTCACTCATCATGCTCGTTATGGCCATTTAATGAAAAAAAATGCATCAGAGTCAGCGCATTCGTCTCACTCGCGCCATTGAGCTTGGTTTATGTGAGCTATGGAGGCTTAGAGTGAACAAAATGCTGTGGGTTTAAAGGGAAAACCGGCAAAAGCATGTCTTCATCAGCAATGTATTTAGTAGAGCTGTTTGTACTGAACAACTCGGTGTGGTTCTGCGATTTTGCGCAGTATGGCGCTGCTCAACATCACAGCACGTCACAGCACATCACAGCACATCATGTCACATCACATCACAACACGTCACAACACGTCACAGCACATCACATCACAACAGCATATCACAACAGCATATCACAACAGCATATCACAACAGCACATGACGTCACATCACATCAGATCACAGCATATCACAGCATATCACAACATGTCACAGCACGTCACAGCACATCACATCACAACAGCATATGACGTCACATCACAGCATATCACATCACATCAGATCACAGCATATCACAACACATCACAGCACGTCACAACACATCACAGCACGTCACATCTCAGCACATCACATCACAGCACGTCACATCTCAGCACATCACAGCACGTCACATCTCAGCACATCACATCACAGCACGTCACATCTCAGCACATCACATCACAGCACGTCACATCTCAGCACGTCACATCACAACAGCATATCACAACAGCACATGACGTCACATCACAGCAAAGCACAACATATCACAACACATCACAACAGCATGTCACAGCACATCTCAGCACATCACATCACATCAGCATGTCACATCACATCACATCTCAGCACATCACATCACAACACATCACAACAGCATGTCACAGCACATCACATCACAACACATCACAACAGCATGTCACAGCACAGTCGTCACGTCACAAAACATCACAGACGTCACGTCACACCACAGCATATCACAGACGTCACGTCATGTCATGTCACATCACAGCACCAGAGCAGCCTACGTGTCATTTCTATACATGATCAGCTCTTACCTCTCGAGCTATCTGGCTCAGAGCATCATCCTCCGCCGACATTTTCTCCCGATTCGGGATTCTTTTCCTCCCCGTCCCCTGAGTTCCCATTTTTTATTCTAAGCTATGATATTATTCACACCTAATAATATATATATATAAAGACTAAACGGATTACAGTCCAGCTAGTATTTAAAAAAAAAAAAACCTCGAAGCGTCACATGTAATCTCCTGTAGCTATTTAAAAAGAAGTGTCCAGAAACACTGGCTCCATTTGCATGTAGTGAGAATACAGCAGTGTGATGGATCTTCTAGCTGATTCCACATAGCAGGCGCACGGCGTGAGTCCTACACGAGCTCCTACACGAGCATGTTGCTGCCTTAAACACGCCTGGGATGTGTCCGAAAGATCAGGCAGGATAATGACAACTGGCTAATCCACTCCAACACCACCACCACCACCACACTGCTCACAGCAGAGCAGCTCATCCCTGCAGACGTGCCCCTGCTGCAAACCTGCTTCCGCTCGAGGGCGTCCACATGCTAACACACACGCAAGGACAAACTGCACGCTTCTGCTTCTTCTCCCCGAAAAAACAAAGTTTTCATTTATGTTCACGGCACGCCAAAGCCCGAAGGACAAACAAGCCGACGGTCAGGATCCATCCGTTCGTTCCGGGATTCGGAACCAATCGGATTACAGCTGCTGGATGTGACTGAACCAATGGCGTTTCAGCAAGGACTGCTGGATGTGGGCGGAGCTACAAAGATCCCAGCCACTGCCTGTCCTCCAGATAACTCACTGATCCACAAGGCAAGATTACAATGCAGATAAATGTGACAGTGCCCTTCAACGTCACACTGTAAAACACACAGCACACTGTATGGCCAAAAGTTTGTGGACACCTGACCATCACATTAAATATGTTGGTCTTCACTAAACTGTTGCCACAAAGCACACAATTGTCTAGGTCTAGGATGTCTTTGTATGTAGAAGCATTACAATTTCCCTTCACTCTAACTGAGGGGCCTGAACCTGCTCCCAGGGCCACTTGCTAAGCAACACCTTACTCAGGGGCCCCCACCCACCAGTCATACTACAGGGTGTCCCAAATGTCTCCATACATAGGGGAAATTAACACTTTTTAGCAAAATGTTTTTCAAAATTTTTCATGCTTACATATATATATATATATATATATAAAATATATATACTTATATATACACATGCTTATTTATATATATATATATATATATATATATATATATATATATATATATATTTTTTTTTTTTTTTCAAATAGCCTTTGTTAAAAGAGGAACATGTTGAAATCATTCTCTGGCTGGGTCAGAAAGCTGTCGCAAGGTTGCGTTAACAGGAAACATGGCAAGCACATCACACACGACGCTGTTGCCAAACTGGGAACCAGAGCTGGGAGAGAAGACTCCCTGTGTCTTTACAAAGACATGGCAATAATGTAGAGGATGATTTGTAAATAAAGTTACATTTTGCTAAAAAAGTGCAATTTCCCCTATGTATGGAGACTTTTGGGACACGCTGTATTTTATATGAAATGATGTACAGAATTAATACAGAATTATCTTGGATGAGGGAAAACAGTTTAGTAAGCAACCAAATAAAAACAGCTGAACATGATCTATACTGAAGATGAATTATTCATGGTGTCAGTAAATCAAAATTTTAACAGCAGGATTTGAAAACAGAGTGGACTAAATTGACTGCATTAAGATTGTGGCCTGAGTAACAATGAATTTCTTACAGCAGTAACAACAATAACAGAGCTTAGTAAAATATTTTCCAAATTCATAACCAATATTTTCTAAAATTCTGTGTGAACAGATCAAATAAATGATAATTGAATAAAATCGAATGAAGAGAAATATTATTTGCCTATATTCAAGATATTTAAGATAATTCTTTGCACAAAGTACACAAGGAATTTAAAGAAGTAAATTATATTAATTAATTAAATACATAAATAAATACCTACATACACACACATTTACACTGAACACTCTACAGAATATTTCCTTATAGCATCTAAAACACAGCCACTGCACCATTAGCGTGTTAGCTTAACGTGTGTTAGCCTAACACTTCTTACTTAAATCCTAGCTAGATAATTATTCACTAACTTTTTCCATTTTAATTGCATCAACAAGCGAAATCAAGATAGCAGACAAACTGACTAAATTCAGTTTAGGTGATCTTCTGGCATTACTTGCGATTTCTATTCTTTTAACACCAAGGGGGCCCTATGACTGCCTGCTACGTAAACCTTCTCATAAAATGATAGTAAAATGTTCTTTTTTGCATATCTGTTTTAAAAATCATGGGGTCCCCTGGTGGTCCAGGGGCCCTAAGTGATCACTTATGACACTGCCCCTGTGCACAGAGCGTGCACAGGTCCATGAAGACATGGTTTATCAAGGTTGGAGTGGAAGAACTCGAGTGACCTGCACGGAGGTCAGGGCTCTGTTCAGGATTTGAATAGGAACGCAGACTGCACCAGGCCTTCTCGTCTGACACCAGTGCCTGACCTCACTCTTGTGGCTGAATGGGGTGGAGGAGAATTCACTATGAACATATGAAGTAATAATAATGTCTCCCTGTAAAAAACACTCAGATGTAAGTAACATTTTATATTTTATTTCTTACAGTAGCAGCATAACACAAGATTTAAAAAAGTAAACATTAACATCATAAATTATATGATCTTAGTGCAATAAGTAAAAATCTCTGCATACTAAGTAGTAGGACTACTTAATATAAGTAATATTCTACACATCCCAATTTTACAACCCTGACAAAAAAACTAGCCAAAGCATATATTTTTCCTGCCCCAAGATTGTTGAGATCATTGCTATCAAGCGCTTCTTCTGCACTGCAGAAACTTATTAAAAAATGCCTTAGAAGCTAAGCTTTCACTTATAAGGCCAGAAGATAAATGATGGTAAATTAAATGTCTCATTTTTGCCCCAATATATCTGAATTCACCCTATAAAGGGTGTGCAGACAGTTCAGTAATAGTAGAAGTTGGAAAAACAGGACATTTTAGATCTAATTCATTATTTACTTCTGAAGCTGCAGCAGCTAAAACCAGCTGTTACTCAAAATTTTAATATGTTTAAAGCTTAAAGCTCCAGTCTATCTGCCTTGATTGTCTAAATGGTGCTTTGGCGCCCTCATGCGTTTATGTTGGACAACTACAACAAATTAAGCTGATTATTGTGCTGTATAAAGTGACAATTGGAATAGTTTACTCTATCTGTCACTATGTGCTAAGCAGCTACCCATTACACGTGAAGACTACAAATTCCTAATTAGTCATTTAGTCATTTATCAATGCCTAAAACAAATAATAATACTAGTCCCTATCAATTTGTAAGACTCACTTATAGGAACTTTCTTCAAAAAAAAAAAAAACTAAGTTACACAGGTTTTTCCTTATCTCAATGTAGTTAAATCAGCCAGGTATGGTTGATAAAATATAATGCAATAAATAACATAATGTATAGTATAATGACACACTTGCTTTGTCTCATTGTTTGATGCTAAGATCCATATCTGTACATGACATTATCAATAAGCACTTATTTTCAGATGAAGGTTGAACAATTATGTAATTGTTACACATTTGTTACCTTTCTGAAACTGTATATCAGATATCATATACTGTATATGTACAGGTGTTCCTATTAAAGTGGATGATGTGTGTGTGTATGTATATACACATATATATATAGAGAGAGAGAGAGAGAGAGAGAGATGCGTATCAGATATGCATACTGGATACTGCATGTACTAACTGGTACTTATTAGCATTAGTTGCTAATGTATGCATGATATTTTCACATTACTATGGACATATGCACCAAGTCCTACATTTAATTTATAGCCTATATAGTAATTAGTAATTAGCCTACATTCTGTTGCGAAGTGTTGCTATTAAAAACCTTGTATTTTTTAAGTCACTATGTGTTCAGTATGGATACATACTTGTAATTACTACATACTTAAATATTGTGTACGTACTGGTTCGTAAAAAGAAACACTACCAGCAAACAACTATCATCTTTGAATAAATGTAGATATTCAGCCATCTGCAACTGAGTCCTAAACTGATCAATAAACTTAATGAACAACTAATTCTTCAACTTTTATTGTGTGAAAATCAGTACAGAGGGTGTAAACTGGGTTGGGTTAAGGCACATGATGTTATTTCTGTAGCCCTTACACAAGGAACATGTGCTCTGGAGCATCAGCCCACAGAGAGGTCTTTAATTTATATCCCTAAGCGTGTTAATTTAATCATAATGTTGAACATGTTAGAGCAAGCAATACACTGTATGTTACTGATATTCCCACAGTGTGGCATATGGGCCAGAGTTCAGCTTTAGGCAGTAATCAATTAAGGACCGTTTTTAATGGGAATCTGTTTACACATTTTTATTCCAAAGAAAGAAAACATTCATGATAATTGATGACTTTCTGCCTTGAAGTTAAGTAATAGCTAGAAGAAAGATTTTTAGAAGCACGTCTCATATATTTTTCATACATTATAGGAAATATGTGGAAAAGACAGGAAAAGGGTCATTGCGCTAGATTACAATACTTCCTCTGGGCATAAGGAAAAGAAGAACAACAGTACAACGTAAAGCAATGTTGTTAAAGCAGTGGTGTGAAGAAACGCTGTAGAAAATACTGCTCCCTTCATGTTCAAAAATGTACTCTATTTATGGGGATGTCTTGGGACTTCCTCCTTTTTTGTATGCTTGATGCCTACAAATGCAGAAAAAACATTTTGGGTAAACACTCCTAGAAGAAAATATGATGACACACATTAAACAAAACATGAACCAATGAATTAGAATTCAGGGTAGTTAATTACATTAAGAATAACCCAATTTAATATAGTTGCTTTTCACATATTACTATTGTATTAAGTGAACATCAATTTACCTTTTTCTTGGCTTTATCTATTGATAGTCCTGATGCACTAAGAACTGCGATTTTATTCTCAATGTCTGACACCTGACAAGAAAAATGTACTTCACTTAATAGTAGATTGTCAGGCAAAAACTGACAATAGGTCAACAATGCACACTCAGTTACCTTTAATATACTCAGTATACAAGTGGCTGGTTTATTCAAAATGTCTTACCTCACTCTCTGTGTTCTGCACTTTAGCAGCAGCTGCTGCAAGCTGGTCTTCTAGCTCAGAGAGTTCGGAGTCAGTGAGAGGGCTGATATAATGGTTCTTAGCAATCTGTTCGATCTGTCTCAACTTCTTTTCCATGTCAAATGACTTCCCTGATGTCAGATATACCTTAAAGAGAGCAGACAGTGTTGTGGAAATACCAAAAATGTTTCTGATTGTTTTTCACTTTATTTGTATACTCTGCAATTTCACAATAAAAGTAGAAAAGGTTCTGACATGATTTATCTTGGTTTCATTTTTTTTTAACAGTCACAAAAACCTGCCATTTTAACAGGTGTGTAGACAAGTGTGTGTAGACCTTTTATATCCAAAGGTCATTTCTTCTCTCATCCAGCCTATGACTGTACACTATATAGCAATCAAATTACCACACTTTAGCTTCCAATTATTTCAGTTTATCACTCAATCATTTTAGTTTAGCACACCAATCAAATTCAGCAATGTAGAAAAAACTATCAAGAAACATATCAGTTCTTCATCTGTGGTGACCTTCTCATGCTACACAATGTAGTTAGCACTATAGCTAGCCATGGGCGCCTGAATATGGATAAGGCAAAAGACTTCACTATTGAACTAGAGGATGAACACCCCTGGCCCTACCTTAGTAAAAAAAAAAAATTCAGTATGCTGGAGTAAGCAAAGACTCGTATAAAATGAGGTGTCTTCATTACCCCCTTGAGGGCAACTTCATCTAACTTGAAAAAGCATGTTGAGGTATTTGCTAATTTGCTAACATTAACTGGATACATTTAACTACTAGCTTTCTTTGCTAATGCCAGGTTTGACTAGCATTGATTCCAGTAGTTAACTTAATTGGCTAGGCAGCAAGGCAAATTGCTAATGGTAGCTAGCTAATGGTATATATTGGTTATTTACGGGATATTTTACTTCTGATTAATTCATTCAATTCAAACTACGTAGCATTAATTATGCATATGACCAGCAAACTTAAAGAAATATCATGATGTTTATAGGCAAAAAGGGTGTAGATGCTTTAAAATGACAATCATCTTTTAACGGCTTTAGATAACAAATAAAAGTTACCTTTCACATGAAAACACAACTGTAATTTCATTTCATAATTTAAAAACATTTACGTCCTCCTTTTTAATACTTAAGAACATTTAAAAGTAGAACAATACTTTTTTAATTTCACCTACACTACATTTTTGACTGGATACTTTTAACTGAGATTTTGACGTTGTCTATACTTTCACGTAAGTATAATTTCTCAGTACTTTTTTCACCCCTGGGTACAAAATTCAACACGATCCTTGGCTTAGAACTGTTCTCCATGGGCCATTTAACCAAAGTTCCGTCAATGAGCACTGAGACATTCACTAAATTCTAAACTAACTAAACTAAACTAATTGACAGTGAATCATATTGATCATGAACCCCAGAATATGGATGATATTATACCATGACTGTATGTATGCAAAATATCTGTGGGCTTACATTTTCCTCAAGCTCCCTGTAAGCAGCATCAGCTTGCTTTACGTCTGTGCCCGCTAACTGAGGTCTGTCATTAGGGTTTGAGGGGGCCAACTCGCTCATAGCATTTTCTGTGGCATTAATGGTTCTTAAAACCTCGGTTGTGATGTCGCATAGAGCTGCTGCGGTGGATCTCTGAAAGCCATGTAGAGGGAACAGCAATTAGCCGAGAGGAGACGATATAAATATTTTTGGGTGGACAGGGGCCTGCATTAGCCTTCCTAATGGCCTTCCATTATTGCCAATGCATAACAGTTAATTAGTGTAACTTTAAAAAATAACCATAAAAGCTCTGGCTTTCATTATTTATCATAGTGTATCCTTACATAATGTACTCTAAAGGAAAACTCCACCCTGACACAATTACATACACTCACGTCCACTTTATTAGGAACACAAGTACACCTGCATATTCATGCAGTTATCTAATCAGCCAATCATGTAGCAGCAGCACAGTGCCTAAAATCATGCAGATACAGGTCAAGAGCTTCAGTTAAAGTTCACATCAAACATCAGAATGAAGAAAAAGAGTGATCTCGTGACTTTAATAGGGGCATGGTTGTTGGTGCCGATAGGTTGGTATGAGTATTTCATACACTGCTGATCTCCTGGGATTTTCACAAACAGCAGTCTCTAAAGTTTACACAAAATGGTGCAAAAAAACAAAAAACATCCTGTATAAGGGTCTGTGGGCTGAAACACCTTGCTGATGAGAGAGATCGGAGGAAAATGTTTCCTGGTGTTTACCGAGCTGACAGGAAGTCCATAGTAACTCAAAAGCACTCTTTACATCAGTGGTGAGCAGAAAAGCATATTAGAATGCAAAACACATCAAACCTTGAGGTAGATGGGCTACAACAGCAGAAGACCACCTCAGGTTCCACTTCTGTCAGCCACAAACAAGAATCTGAGGCTATCATGGGCACAGACTCACCAAAACTGGACAGTTGAAGACTGGAAAAAGACCTTTTTTTTTTTTTCCTAATCTTCAACTGTCCAGTTTGGGTGAGGCTGTACCCATGATAGCCTCAGATTTTGTTCTTGGCTGACAGGAGTGGAACCCAATGTGATCTTCTGCATTGTAGCCCATCCAACTCAATGTTCAATGTTTTGTGCAGGCTGTGATGCTTTTCTGCTCACCACAGTTGTAAAAAGTGATTATTTGAGTTACTATATCCTTCCTGGCAGCTCAAACCAATCTGGCCAATAAAAACCATGCCACGGTTAAAGTCACAGAGATCACATTTTTATCTCATTCTGATGTTGGATGTGAAGCTCTTGACCTGTATCTGCATGATTTTTTGCATTGCACTGCTGATTAGATAACTGCATGAATGTGTGGTTATACAGGTGTTCCTGGTAAAGTGGAGGGTGAGTGTAGGTTTATATTGAAATATTTGCGATGTGCTCAGCAATTGTGGTGCTAATTTGTCGGTTGGTGTGGTATTTTTGTTATTTTCATTATTATTCCTGTGAGTTGTTAGCTGTCACAGGCTAGCATTGCTAGTGCTGTTACAATGACGTTTAAGAGGAGAAACATTTCAGCAATCTCAGACAGTGATAACAATCCTGGTTTGCTGTTAGCTCTTAAAAACAAAAGAGCAAGAGCTTTTTTCCTCACTCACAATTTTCCAGTGATTTTCAATTTCATATTAATGAGACGTAGCAACCAATGTAGCAATAGTGAAGACAGTAAACGTTGGACTCAGAGTTCCAGCATGCAGTGCAGCTATACGATGCAGTTGGACTGAAAAGCGTAAACAAGCACGATGACATTGATGGTGGTATTAGCATGAAAGTTTATATTTGGGAATCTGATCAGTCTGAGCAGAATGTACAGATGATGAAGTGAGAGAGCTGGAAAGACTAAAATGACTAAAGCACTGCGATGAAAGAAGTTTAAACTGAAAAACTGAAAAATTTCATTACTATGACATTTAAAAAAGATTAATATGCAAGATGTTCAGGATGGGTTTTTCCTTTAAGAGCTGGATATCATCTGATAAACTCATACTTATACATAATATTTCTTCGTTCACACCAACACTCCTATTGTTGATGTTGAAAAAAAAAATGTGTGTAATTACCTTCTGAGTCTCAGTAGGCATCTCATCACTAGAGGAGCTCAAGGCTGCTTCCTGTACTGATGATGCTTGTTCAGTGCGCTGGGACCCTTTCACATAAGACCCCTTGGATTGAGTGGGTTTCTTGGGCTCATCCTCATCTGAAGACAGTGCTCTGTCACTCATCAGCTCATCCAGCTTCTTTTTCAGCTTCTCTTCCTCCAGCTGGCTTGCTGAGTCTTGTGCCTGCTCCAGGGACACATGAACTGTTCACTTTTGTGCCTTTAACAAGAGCTGATGGGACTTGGATTGCAGAGTCAAGGCAAGTGAACTTGTCATTAAAGCTGGATGTTTTGCCACTCACTTGAGGGGCTCCATTGGTTCAGTAGAACTAGTAACTTTTGCTGAAGGAAGTGATGAAAGCTTAGACAATGAGTGAAATATCTCGAGTTCACTTGCCTTGATTTATTTCTGCTGGATACATCTAGTGTAGAGATTCAAAAATGGCTGAAGACAGAATCAATTAAATGTAACCACACATTGTGCAAGAATATCTGGAACTGGTATAAGGTTGTAGCTTAAAAGATTTAGTCTGATTTGAATCTCATTTATGACTTTCGCTGAGCATTTCCTGCTGACGTTTTGTCTCCAAAATACACTACATGGCCAAAAGTATGTGGACACCTGACCATCACAGCCATATGTGGGCTTTCTCCAAACTGTTGCCACAAAGTTAGAAGCACACAATTGTCAAGAATGTTTTTATATGCTGTAGCATTATGGTTTTCCTTCACAGGAGTTAAAGGGGTCTAGGCTAAACCTATTCCAGGATGACAATGCTCCTGAGCACAAAGCACGGTCTATGAAGACATGAATTGCCAAGGTTGGTGTGGAAGAACTCTGACCTCAACCAGACTGAACACCTTCGAGATAAATTGTAACGCAGATTGTGTGCCAGGCCTTCTCCTCTGACAGCAGTGCCCAATCTCACTAATCTCTTGGGGAATAGATAATATAGGGGGGACTCCATATTAATGCCCATAGTGTGGAATGGGAAGTCCAAAAAGCACGTATGGGTGTGATGATCAGGCATCCAAATACTGTTGGCCATATAGTGTAGTGTAGCAGATTTTTCACATTGTAGAAAAACTTTGTGGACAAAACAATCACAAAGCATGGAATACTGTGAAGACTGCTATCAAGTATTCATTTATACCTTTATTTCAACCTGATCATAAGGCGCAGTCATCTTCTCCTCCAGTCGACTCAAGAGACTCTCAATGGCATACATTCTCTTGCTCAGTTCATTAATCTGCATTCAAGCATTGGTTGTTGGTGTTGGGAGAAAGAGAGATGCAGATGAGTGTCAAACAGACAAGCCTTGTTCTTGTAAATCACTGAAATGTAATATCTAAAATCTAATACCTATCAATAGCTTGACAATGAAGCTATTAGGGATGAGTAAAGTATCATGTCACAAGGTCTCATCGATGGCATAATTAGAATGATACATGGCAAACTATTATACACACTTAAAGACAGATAGGCAGCTGCCTCCAAAGTTTCAATTTTTTTTAAAGAGTTTCAAGACCATAAAAAAAAACACTAAACTTATAATCCTGTCATATGTCCCTTTGTGTAATTTGTACCTTTTTTTTTTTTTAACAATATGTGCTTAGTCTACTTTTAGTTTCTCCTTCAAAGGCATTTTGGGGAAATAAATAATGATAGAGTAAATAATTTACGTTTATTTTTATTACACTCATTACTGTATTTCATATGCACCATCTTAATCACTGCTGATGATGTGTTATGTGTCAGCGATATGGTCTGAAACATATCAGCCAAACAGATCACCTGACATGCCCAGCCTCTACTTCATACCATTCTGTATATTTTTCTTACAGACATTGGGGGTGCTGTTGCGCTTCGTGCCACAAAAATCCAAACTAATCTGCTTTAAGACATGTAAACAGCACATAATCTGATGTAATGTTATCTGATGCCAAAAAAGAAACCTTATACTGATGTCTTTTAATCTTTAAAAGATGGAGAGCTTAGCCCTGTTAGCCCATTTATACCAACCACCCATGATAATTAACTTACACTGTGCTGTTTTAAGCTTAATTTCATTAAATGTGTCCCCAGAACACATGTTGTGTTCTCTAACTCATAAATATAATTATTTTACACAGATGCATACTGGAGGAGTGCTGTGAATGATGTTTTCTTGGGAGGAGGCCCGGCTGCGACGGCGTGACGGGAGTTGATAGACGGGGAAACGATAAGCATCCTCCTCCTCTGAGGTGTCCAGATAGTAGGAGCGTTGTGGTACGGCAGAGATCTTGGATAGAGAGCGAGCACGTACCATCCTGTGCTCAGAGTGCATGCCATCATCTAAACAGGAGGAAAGCAATGTCTGTTAATTATCTCCTTATGCTCCTTAAGTTCTACTAATAGTGGAACAATGTTAAAAATGACTTTTCTCTGTGTGTGTTCAGCTCAGTTCCTTTTTTGAATTCAATTACATTTAATCTGTACAGCATTTTAACAGTAGACACTATCACAAAGCAGCTTTGGAGAAATCCAGATGTAGATCTAGATGTATTTCTAATTATTTGACCAAGGCTTTTATATAAGGCAGTGTACTGAACAAGAAGAAAGGCAGAAATCCTTCAGTCCAAGGATGTCGTTGAATAATAAGGTACTACTAAACTCAAAAACTTGTTTTTTAATGGATTTTAAACTCTTCATGAGTGGCTGGTTGGGTGGATATTTGGTTAGATGTAGATAGGAGTTTTCCCATTTAAAAGAAAAGGGGAAAAAATGTATGACCTCAGTATGGCCTTTGAAGATTACAGGATGGTGTGGTAGCAAGAAAGGAAATTATTATCTTCGGAAGCTTTAATTGGATCTTACATCTGTATCTAGTAACTGTGAAAAAAAGGAAAATCATTTTCCCTAGTGATTAACATAATCCTGGCCATTATGGTCTTTTTCAGAGGATATGCTATTGTTAAATAAAACACTGATATGATGCAAGTCCAGTCTCTGATACTGAAATCCCACTCATGACAAATTTAAGCTTGTTTGCTAGGACCTAGCTTGCTGGCTAACTGTTTGGGATGGCAAGATGGTCCTTAAATTACATGTTGAGGAGTATTTTAAGGGCTTTGTTGGGGGGACCAACAATGGCTCTTTGGCAGTTTTGGGATTTGTTGATTATTTTTCTATAACAGCATGGCCCATCATGTTTTATTACTTACTTAATTCATTATATAATAACTGCATAATATGTCATTCATTATATAATTATAAGGAATGATAGGTGTCTGTGTGTCACTTCTCATTGACCTGGCCGAGAGAAACGATCCAGACTCTTCCTCCGATTCATGCGGTGATGATGGTGATGGTACATGTCAGCACTGTATTCCAAATCATTCCGCAGCATTCCACGCTCATCTTGTATATACTGAAAGATTGAAAAATAAATTATGGAAATCGGGCTATAATGCCCACGTTTGAAGTCAATATTAATTAAAGAGTGCTCTTGCCTGCACAGAATGTCTCCGGGAATGGCTGCCATACTCATCTATTTCCAGGTCCATAGGATGGACAGAGAGTAGACGTTTCGTTTTTCGCATCTCGGGACAAAGCACAAAGTATTTAATGTATTTGTTTAATAAACCAAGAAGCCCTTCAGCAACCACTGTCATAATATCACAACAACTGAGATGGAATGAAACATGCATTACGTATTGCTTTCAGTACATAAATATGAAATTCTGTTTGTTTACTGCAGTCTGACAGGTTATCCAATCATTCCACATTCATTATTTCTATAAGTCAATAGAAAAGATAAGTACAAGCATAAAGCCTTGCAAACTAAAGGAATGCGAATAACCATGAGCTGGTACAGGTCAATCCTTCTTCACTGTGACACACATTGTGTCACCGAAAAACTCAGCTACATTCCTGCAAATTATATCCCCATATGTGAAAGTTCAAATAGGCTTTACAACAGAAAGAGACATTAGATTTAAGTCTATATGTATATGAAAAACAATATAAACTTTAGCCCTGCCATATATACAGTATATCAGCCATTCAACAAATTATTCTTCATGAAGTCCTCGTTCACAATTCCATACATTTTAAATTACATTGAAATACTAATTACCTTTTTTGAGTGACAAATGATTAAACAATTTTGCTATTTGACAGATATAACCCAATGTTTCCTTTGATTTGCTCACCATAGATTTTGTGCAATCATGGGGCAGAGTGCTCACTGCCCCATTTAGCTCCAGAGAGTTTTTATTGCACCTATTGGTCAAAAATGGAGGCCCATTGAGACAGGAATCATGCTGCCCCATGCTCGCTCTACAAATATTTTCAGTGGAGGAGGAGCAGCAGACAGGACATTTAATGACAGGGTTGCCAGAGTCATTTTTATGCCAAATTATAAATATTTTATGGCCGCTAAGATCTTGAGACTATGGTTACACTAAGAATTCACTAAATAGAAGTGTATTGCATAAGTCAAGTGTGATAGCCTCTCGATTTAATTTTGCTTGAGGCTATGTCATTATTAATGTTGATCTGCCACACTAAAATCTATGAGCCACTGTTGATCTTAGTAAAAATTAGTCCCAAGTTATGTAAATGCTGGCATGTTTAAGACTATTCAGAAGAACAATTAGACTCTCTTATGAGATTTAAGACATGTTTTTGATTAAAGCAGGCAATAATTGGTTACAATTTAAATTGTTTACCTGTTTATAGTGCTGAGATTCCATTGCATCCATATGCTCATCATCATGGCCATTGTACACATCTAACATTAAATATCATGCAATTAATCACTCATCAAGTTAAATTAAATGTTATATTGGATTGATTCCTTTCTACTTGTGTCACTATTAGGGATGAACAACTGCTCTTAGGTCTGCATTGTTCAAGCACCAGTCAAAAGTTCACCAACTCACTGTGGACGTCAGGCATGGATTGCACATCATCGTCACGGCGACCTGGACAAACAAAGGGGATTAATGTGAACGCTAATCCTTTCTTGGAATAATGGTAACTGTTGGAATACCAACACTGACGTTTAATAAGAGTAGGCTTTTTATGGAACCCAGCTGGTCATATTACTCATCAATAGGACATTACTGATCTGAGGAATAAACATTCTGTTGTTCCTAGACAGTTGAATAAAATGTTTATTCCTAAAGGGCAGTTCATTATATTGACTGTCAGTATCAGCACAGTAAAAAAAGACATTTGTACAGGGTTTGTTAATAAAGTGCTTCAGATTCAAAAGAAATAATGAAATCTCTTAAATAATAATGGGATATATGCTTGTATACATCTCAAACAATTCAAAAGTCCAGACACCACAGATGATTTAAAGCATAACAATCAGCTCGGGTCATGCTGAATAATCCTTCTGCCTGCTATGCATTCTAAGTATGTTTCCATTTCTCCATTTACCTCATCTGATCATGCAGGATAGTCATAAATAACCTCAACAGAACGTGCTCAGACACCAGCACAACATGTGACCTGTGATGGCCTCAGTATTCTGGATACACCCTCTGGCTCTCACACTAAACAACAAGTCACTGACCTAATTCATACTGACAAAGGATACTTATAATTAACTGACCAGAGCGATCTGGCTTGGTGAGTAGGCCATTATTTTGAAGGTGATGCTTGAGGAATTCACAAGACTTTCTCCAAGTCATATGACTTTCTTGGCAATGATATATATCTGAAATATCCTTTACTCTAACATTGGGTCACAATACACATGAGGCTCCTCAGTACAAAAGGTGATTATGTTGGCTTAGTACATTCATGGAAAAGCATGATAATGCAGTACAGTAATGTGAGAGGTCATTTTAACACATTCTGGGTTATCAGTATGCTTTTTATAGCACTCACCCTCTTCATTTAATCTCTTGTAGAGCGACCTCATCACTTTGGCGCTGCCGAAGCGCTTGAAGCGAGAGCGTATGTTGTCATGATACCAGCCCAGGGTTCCAATTTTCAGGACCCTGTATGAGAAAAAGTCAATAGTTAATGCCAAGACGCCTTACTCATTTTCAACATGCCAGCTTTCCTCCTCTAAAGGGATAAGTCTGACCTGGACATTCGGCATGGATCACACACCCAGCCATGCTCCTTTGTACTATAGCGGCTGCAAGTCTTGCAGATGTAGAGATGGCAGTCCAGACACTGGCGCTTGCTGTTCACCAGGAACTTGAAGGGCTGCAGGCAGCGGATGCAGTGGGAAGCAGTGAGGTTGGACTGAGAGCTCAAGAGCTCTCTCTTTGTGTCCTCCTTCTCAATCTTAGTCTTTAACTCCCTAGAGGACACAGAATCAGCCGAGTAGGGGTGTCACTATCTGTATCTTTATCTGATTGGTGCTCAAATATTTCTATCTATATTTGGGTTTTAACACAGGCATGGCCTAAACTGGAAGGTTTTATATTAATTAAAATATGAACTTTACCAATATGTCCCAGGACACACTGAAATAAAAACCCCAGGCATTTACTAAAGATGAATGAGTGCACGCTGTAAATGCAACATGTTCATGTAAATGAACATGGTCTTTGTTTGTCCTGCAAGCTTCATATCTGACCACTAGCTCATGACTGCAGGGAATTAAAAACTGCCCGCTCACATTATTTTTTGTTGCATCCTATTGGATTTCTAGTCTCAACCAGCTGAAAGAAAAAAAAAAACAATAGTGGGCCTCCTATTTGCATCGGTATTTGTATGTTTTGAACACATTATCTGTTCAAACTGAATAATATATTAATATTTGGATAGAACCCTACACCAGAGCAGCATAAAATAATGGCAAATAATATCATTAATTAGTTCTAAGAGTAAGAGTGAATTAATTCTCTAGACATAGATTGGCTCTATCATTGTTCTATACCAGTCCAATCCCAGGCCTAAGCTGCAACTAGAAAACAAATTTGTCTCTCTGCAACCTTTCTAGCCTGGATTATGGAAACTTTGGAAATTTGGATTGTATCTCTTATAAGGAGGATAACACACCTCTTAGAAAAATCTGACTGAAAAATTCTTTGTGTTAAGATGACAGAATAGACGAGTTCTCATACCACTTTGTTTTCCCAGTCAGAGCTGTGGAGCAGTCTGACCTTGTGACTTTGCTGTGATTATCATCATGGGAATGGGTTCAGCACTGAGCTGCTTTCACTTTTTCACAGAAAGGTGTGACCTGTTTGTACATGACCTTCACTGTCTTGCCATGGAATGCTCTACAGCCTGTTTCAAGTTAACAAACCTGAATCGAAGATATCAAGATAAAGAGAGGGAATGCCTGAAGAATTAAGTGGTGTTTGAATATATAATTTGTCAAACACACCCGAGTCTCGCCTCCTCTTTCTTCCTAAGTTCGAAGTCTCTCTGGATCACATCCCACACGTGCCTGGCCTCCTCATCTGTGAGTCTGGATAGGTCCAATTTCTTATCCATACTACAACTTTTTTTTACTGTAGTCCTAGTAAAAGGGACCTGGATCTCACAAAAGGTGCAGGGAAGACATATGAATATATCTTATTTAGCATTTCACTTTGGTCAGATAACAGTTTCGAAATCTGTAAAACAAAATACAAAATGAATTGCCTTGTCATTGCCAACAAGTTTCACGAGGCTGAAAATTAATATTTAAAAAAGTAGCTAAAATCTGCTGCAGGGCAGCGTTCCCTAAATACATGATGAAATATTCAGTGTTTAAACACATAGAATTAAAACAGTGAGTCTATAGGGAGTTTCTGATCTATTGAGCTAAATATCTATACCAGTTATTAAAATCAAATGTGTCAGTGTAATATCTAGCTAAGTTTATGAATTTCTAACAGCTTAAAGAAGAACATCAATTCAATACAATATAGATTAGGATTGAAGGCAGTTTTCCTGTTCTTCTTCTTCTTCTTCTTCTTCTTCTTCACTTTAATGTATGCATCATGGTTTAGTCATTTACAGTTTGCAATGATGGTGTGTTCAGTATTAATTATTGATGAACATAATGCATATATTAAATTGAAGAAGAAGAATAACTTGAAAACCACAGTCAGAGTGCCATGTTAATGCTCTGACTCCTAATCCATATTGCATTGATCTGATCCCTCTGCAGACCTGTGCATATGGTGATGATTTAATGATTAGAAGTAACTGAGCTTGGGTGAATTAATCAAGCATGACAGGCATCTAATGCATTTAAACAGACATTCATTTCTGCATGTTCTAGTACTATCCTGTCATTTTATAATACATTACATAATCAATATTACAATATTGAAAATATATTTATGTATTTACCTCTCTTGCCCTTGTGTTAAACAGCGATCAGCTGCTGTTGTTGACTCCACTGAAACTGAAGCGAACTAAACCAGGCTAAAATATTTCTCCTGTGCTAATCACATGCTTACATTTTCAAGTGAAAAGGGGAGAGACAGACAGGCTTAGTGTTTCCAGTGAATGGAGTGCTTTTTTATTTAAAATAGCTCAAGGAAAGTGTCATTCCTCTACCATCTACAGACAAACAGCCATTGTGATACATACTGACTTTCAGAACAACTTATATATTCCTGTAGGTGTAAAAGAAAAGTATGTCTTGTGTAAGTTATTTAGCCTATATATATATATATATATATATATATATATATATATATATATATATATATATGTATATATATATATATATATATATATATATATATATATATATATGTAAAGGTTAGGGTCACTGTGGTTCTGGAGCCTATTGCAGAAACCTGTCCATGGCAGGGCACCACATATACACACATTCACACACAGGTGTAGTATTGATTAAGCCAAGTTTAATCAAATCAGCTGATAACTGGAGATTTTTTTTTTGGTTAAAAAATAAGAGCCACCAAACAAATACTCTGGACAGTGACTGTCATCAGCATGGTTACATTGGAAAGTGTTTCATAATCAAAGTGTCCGGTACCAGCTGGATCACATGCTTGTTTATATTTACATGAATATAGAAGGAGGGAGTGTGTGGGCTGTGTGTGTGTGTAAACTGACTGTCTGTATCAGAATTACATCATAAATGACTTCTAATGAAGGACATTGTAGATCAAGGATGAATAATTCAGAAAAGTAAACATAATTTGGTCACTCTCAATGCTTCAGAACTAGGTAATCAATATAGAACTATAATAAAGCTCTAATAGAGCTCTGAAAAAGTGTCAATTACTACATTATAAACTGAGATGAAATGAAAATAAGCTCTGCAATCACAGCTAACTGGGATCTGGAACTACCTAAAACAAAACAAAAGTTTGAGCTAGGATCCTCAAAAATAGATAGGAATTTTTGCTTAAAACGTAAAATGTTCATTGAAAAATTACACAACTATAAAGTAAAATAGACAGGCATTTATCAATAACACCTTTCTCCTGGATATCTACTTGTTTTTGAATGTAATCCACTGATGCAACAAATGAAAGACCTTTGATTATCTTGTTCAAATACATTAGTTACTGGGTTAGAACTGAGTTCTGAAGATGATCATCAGAAGGCCTAATGATAGCTACTGTTTGTAAATGATTCTTAATACTTATTTTTAAATATTGTCTGTCAAGAATGTATTGATTGTAGTTGAAATGTATTTGCAATAAATAACGTTATTCGTACATACTGTATGTTCATTCATTCATGCATCTTCATTCAATTGGTCTTCATACGGTGGATCTGGAGCAAAACCCCAGGAAGACTGGTCATGAGATGGGAATACACCCTGAATGGGACTGAATCAGTCTGTGGCAGGGCACCAAGCACATGCACATTCACACACTCATTCACAACCAGGGGCAATTTAGAGTAGCCAATCCACCTCTTGGAATTTTTTGGATGGTGAGAGGAAACTGGAGAACCCATAGGAAACCCACACAGACATGGGGAGACCATGCAATAGTCCACACAGACAAAAAAACGAAAGTTCAGGATTGACCTGGTTAGCCAGGGGCTATGAAGTACCATTTATATCCTAATTCATTTTCAGTAAATTGGTTCCCATGTTTATGAAAGACAAGCCTCTGTTCACAGAAATAGAACAAAGACCTCCTGTAGTCAAATGTTTACCCCAAAATCATTCTCATGGCTGGATCAGGAAGCTGTTGCAAGGTTGACAATCGACTTTAACAGGAAACATGACAAGCAAGTTACACACAGCACTGTTGCCAAACGTATTAAAAAATTAAAAAACTGGAAGTGTTGAGAACCAACCAAGAAGTGGACGTCCACGAATATCCACTGACGAAGGCACAACCGATTTGGTGCTGGCATACGTAGTCCCCTATGTATGGAGACTTTTGGGACACACTGTATATATATATAGCTCATTAAATAACCAATCCAGCCCCTTGCTGTGATATGACCTATTATACACTCTTTCAAACAAGACAGTAACAGGTTCTTCATTTTCTAAAGAGTTCTACTTGTAACCCTTTTTAATAGGGAAAACCTCTACTGTAGGGTTCAACATAGAGCCTTCCATTAGAGGCACAAAAATGATTTTTGGAAAACAAACATTTTCCATGTATATAGACATTTCATAAGAACAGCAATTTAATCCCTTATAAAAAAAATCATGTATATTTCAATCTATGCTTTTCAGACGTGATAACATATGATGGAGTATTTCAGCACTTTATGCCCTAAAATTTCAAATGTGATCTCAGATAGACACATACGTCATCATGTAAATTATCATGTTATTACATGTGAGTGATCATATCAAATAACAACTGCAGTGGGATTGAATTCAATTAAATTTTATTAGTGTAGCACTTTTAACAATTGGCATAAAGTTGCTTTACAGAAAATTAGATTCAGATTAAATCGTTGTTGAACAAACCAGAGGCAACTGTGGCAAGAAAAAACACTCTGAGAGAAGATCTCTTCTTCTTCATTTTGACCTTGGATAGTGGGATTTTGAAAATTGTAGTAAACAATAAAATAGTGACAAACAGTAGCAAATATATTGGAAATATACAGTATGTTAGGTAGGAGAAGTATGTGGGACGTGCACAATAATAAACACAGATTATACCTCAGCGCTGTTGAATTCTCGAAACTAATTGGTTAAAGGTGTTGATTAATTTTCTATAACAGCAGCTTTGATAGTAATCACAAGTTCATATTAATGTACTCATTTTAATATTTATTATATTTATATAGTAACAACTAATTCACATGGATTTGTATGGCAGACACTCCACATGATCTAAGCCTAATAATAAATGAATGAAAAAGAAATTTTATTTATTAAAAAACATAATTGTATTGATGTGGTGAAACGTTTCTGTAAGGAGACAATGTAGTATTTTTGGAAGGAGTCTCCAGTGTCAGGACTTTCTGTTTTCTTGATAAAATAACAAGCTGCATTTTTTTGTCTTATTAATGTCAAGTGAGAAAGAAAAAAGAAAGACTTGGGAGCGATTAACTGTTATAACAGGAGCACATCTATATATATATACAGTATACATATATATATAAACATTAATAATAATAATAATAATAATAAATAAACATTCCCATCATTCAAATTGCTTATAGCAAATTGCTGTGTTATAAGACAAATCTCTCTAAGAGATTGCTGTTATTAGGAAATATTTTATATTTATAACTTCAGGGTAGTCATGGGGCCTCACACCATCTTGTCATGTTTTATTCTTTACTTAGTGCAAGGTTATACCTGGCTTTAACTCTCATATTTTTCCCCCAAAAAATTTCACTCATTTGCCTTTTAGTGTCTTTGTGTTAGGGACACGCAAAGTTAGCTAGGCCTGATTGTGATCTTTATGCCAGCAAGACACATGGCAAGGTGACAGAGGGAAAGAGTCTATTTACTGTGCAGCCATGTACAGGCAGTGGCTGCTGCGTCTGAAAATGAACTGTAGATATTTTTACACAGCAACGCTCTTAGATGTGCACTCTGCAGAATCTCAGGTCATGTTTTTCAGGTCACATCTTTCATCGTGTCCGTGATTTGCACCCATATTCTCTACCTCATAAATAGTAAAACACTTTATTGATATAGCATCTTTCTCAAATGCAAGATGCCATCCATTAAACTGGGTTAGTAAAGGAAAGACCAAAGGCCAACGCACGAGAAGTTATTGAAATATATTATTGCTGCATTTTGAAGGAAGACCCTTTGAGACAAAGGTTTCTGTGCATTTGGGACACACAATCCTCTATTGCTGGTTAAAGCAGGAGTAGGAGCTCTGATCCTGGTCCTTGTTAAGCCGTGGGAGTTGATAGAGGCTGTGTCCTTCGACGAGTTACAGCAGAGGCTAAGGGCGAGCTGATTCACAAGTCTAAAATTAGATGCAATATACTGGTCCAGGGGAAGTCCTGCTCTTATTTAGAGAAGCAGGTTTGAGCTTCTAGCCCTCTCTTCCAATGTGCCATGTCTGGATCAGACCAGACATGTGGTCTAATGCACAGCTGAGGAATAAAGGTCTTCTCCAAAGAAGTATTTTCAAGAAGGGTGAAACCAGAGAAGATGAGGCCCAGTAGTTTGTTCATTAGGAAAATTGCGGTCTCAAAGACTCCAAAGATCTATTCATAAAAAGGACATACAAATGAGAAATACTTTATTTGGTACATATCAGAGCCATGCTTTTCTGTAACAGGGGAATAGGCAAGCATTTCGATGTTTCTCAGTGATCCAGACTGATACATACTCAGTTGTGGGTTACTGGGAACAACCATTTAAACCAATTAGAATTGTGGCACAAGAG